>NW_027094415.1:0-103414 GCF_029207755.1 Chamaea fasciata
GCTTCCCAGGCTAGGAGAAGCGTTTTCCGTGCTGCAAACAGCTTCTCTGCTTGTGGAGAGCTTGGAAACCGCGCCTACCGCTGTTCGCAGCCAACCTGCGGCGTACTGCCGGAGAAAGGACGAGGCGCGGCCAAAAGGCGTTTTCTCGCTTCCCAGGCTAAGAGAAGCACTTTCCGTGCTGCAAACAGCTTCTCTGCTTGTGGTGAGCTCGGAAACAGCGTTTAACGCTGTTCCAAGCCTGCCAGCAAGCGAACCGCCGGAGAGTGCACTCGGCGCGGCCAAACGGCGTTTGCTCGCTTCCCAGGCTAGGAGGAGCACTTTCCGTGCTGCAAACAGCTTCTCTGCTTGTGGGGAGCTCGGAAACAGCGTTTGACGCTGTTCCAAGCCTGCCTGCAAGCGAACCGGCGGAGAGTGCACTCGGCGCGGCCAAACGGCGTTTTCTCGCTTCCCAGGCTAGGAGAAGCGTTTTCCGTGCTGCAAACAGCTTCTCTGCTTGTGGGAGCTCGGAAACAGCGTTTGACGCTGTTCCAAGCCTGCCTGCAAGCGAACCGGCGGAGAGTGCACTAGACGCGGCCAAACGGCGTTTTCTCGCTTCCCAGGCTAGGAGAAGCGTTTTCCGTGCTGCAAACAGCTTCTCTGCTTGTGGGGAGCTCGGAAACAGCGTTTGACGCTGTTCCAAGCCTGCCTGCAAGCGAACCGGCGGAGAGTGCACTAGACGCGGCCAAACGGCGTTTTCTCGCTTCCCAGGCTAGGAGAAGCGTTTTCCGTGCTGCAAACAGCTTCTCTGCTTGTGGGGAGCTCGGAAACAGCGTTTGACGCTGTTCCAAGCCTGCCTGCAAGCGAACCGGCGGAGAGTGCACTAGACGCGGCCAAACGGCGTTTTCTCGCTTCCCAGGCTAGGAGAAGCGTTTTCCGTGCTGCAAACAGCTTCTCTGCTTGTGGGGAGCTCGGAAACAGCGTTTGACGCTGTTCCAAGCCTGCCTGCAAGCGAACCGGCGGAGAGTGCACTAGACGCGGCCAAACGGCGTTTTCTCGCTTCCCAGGCTAGGAGAAGCGTTTTCCGTGCTGCAAACAGCTTCTCTGCTTGTGGGGAGCTCGGAAACAGCGTTTGACGCTGTTCCAAGCCTGCCTGCAAGCGAAGCGGCGGAGAGTGCACTAGACGCGGCCAAACGGCGTTTTCTCGCTTCCCAGGCTAGGAGAAGCGTTTTCCGTGCTGCAAACAGCTTCTCTGCTTGTGGGGAGCTCGGAAACAGCGTTTGACGCTGTTCCAAGCCTGCCTGCAAGCGAACCGGCGGAGAGTGCACTAGACGCGGCCAAACGGCGTTTTCTCGCTTCCCAGGCTAGGAGAAGCGTTTTCCGTGCTGCAAACAGCTTCTCTGCTTGTGGGGAGCTCGGAAACAGCGTTTGACGCTGTTCCAAGCCTGCCTGCAAGCGAACCGGCGGAGAGTGCACCAGACGCGGCCAAACGGCGTTTGCTCGCTTCCCAGGCTAGGAGAAGCGTTTTCCGTGCTGCAAACAGCTTCTCTGCTTGTGGGGAGCTCGGAAACAGCGTTTGACGCTGTTCCAAGCCTGCCTGCAAGCGAACCGGCGGAGAGTGCACTAGACGCGGCCAAACGGCGTTTTCTCGCTTCCCAGGCTAGGAGAAGCGTTTTCCGTGCTGCAAACAGCTTCTCTGCTTGTGGGGAGCTCGGGAACAGCGTTTGACGCTGTTCCAAGCCTGCCTGCAAGCGAACCGGCGGAGAGTGCACTAGACGCGGCCAAACGGCGTTTTCTCGCTTCCCAGGCTAGGAGAAGCGTTTTCCGTGCTGCAAACAGCTTCTCTGCTTGTGGAGAGCTCGGTAACGGTGCCTAGTGCTGTTCCAAGCCTGCCTGCAAGCGAACCGCCGGAGAGTGCACTAAGCGCGGCCAAACGGCGTTTGCTCGCTTCCCAGGCTAGGAGAAGCGTTTTCCGTGCTGCAAACAGCTTCTCTGCTTGTGGAGAGCTTGGAAACCGCGCCTACCGCTGTTCGCAGCCAACCTGCGGCGTACTGCCGGAGAAAGGACGAGGCGCGGCCAAAAGGCGTTTTCTCGCTTCCCAGGCTAAGAGAAGCACTTTCCGTGCTGCAAACAGCTTCTCTGCTTGTGGTGAGCTCGGAAACAGCGTTTAACGCTGTTCCAAGCCTGCCAGCAAGCGAACCGCCGGAGAGTGCACTCGGCGCGGCCAAACGGCGTTTTCTCGCTTCCCAGGCTAGGAGGAGCACTTGCCGTGCTGCAAACAGCTTCTCTGCTTGTGGGGAGCTCGGAAACAGCGTTTGACGCTGTTCCAAGCCTGCCTGCAAGCGAACCGGCGGAGAGTGCACTCGGCGCGGCCAAACGGCGTTTTCTCGCTTCCCAGGCTAGGAGAAGCGTTTTCCGTGCTGCAAACAGCTTCTCTGCTTGTGGGGAGCTCGGAAACAGCGTTTGACGCTGTTCCAAGCCTGCCTGCAAGCGAACCGGCGGAGAGTGCACTAGACGCGGCCAAACGGCGTTTTCTCGCTTCCCAGGCTAGGAGAAGCGTTTTCCGTGCTGCAAACAGCTTCTCTGCTTGTGGGGAGCTCGGAAACAGCGTTTGACGCTGTTCCAAGCCTGCCTGCAAGCGAACCGGCGGAGAGTGCACTAGACGCGGCCAAACGGCGTTTTCTCGCTTCCCAGGCTAGGAGAAGCGTTTTCCGTGCTGCAAACAGCTTCTCTGCTTGTGGGGAGCTCGGAAACAGCGTTTGACGCTGTTCCAAGCCTGCCTGCAAGCGAACCGGCGGAGAGTGCACTAGACGCGGCCAAACGGCGTTTTCTCGCTTCCCAGGCTAGGAGAAGCGTTTTCCGTGCTGCAAACAGCTTCTCTGCTTGTGGGGAGCTCGGAAACAGCGTTTGACGCTGTTCCAAGCCTGCCTGCAAGCGAACCGGCGGAGAGTGCACTAGACGCGGCCAAACGGCGTTTTCTCGCTTCCCAGGCTAGGAGAAGCGTTTTCCGTGCTGCAAACAGCTTCTCTGCTTGTGGGGAGCTCGGAAACAGCGTTTGACGCTGTTCCAAGCCTGCCTGCAAGCGAACCGGCGGAGAGTGCACTAGACGCGGCCAAACGGCGTTTTCTCGCTTCCCAGGCTAGGAGAAGCGTTTTCCGTGCTGCAAACAGCTTCTCTGCTTGTGGGGAGCTCGGAAACAGCGTTTGACGCTGTTCCAAGCCTGCCTGCAAGCGAACCGGCGGAGAGTGCACTAGACGCGGCCAAACGGCGTTTTCTCGCTTCCCAGGCTAGGAGAAGCGTTTTCCGTGCTGCAAACAGCTTCTCTGCTTGTGGGGAGCTCGGAAACAGCGTTTGACGCTGTTCCAAGCCTGCCTGCAAGCGAACCGGCGGAGAGTGCACCAGACGCGGCCAAACGGCGTTTGCTCGCTTCCCAGGCTAGGAGAAGCGTTTTCCGTGCTGCAAACAGCTTCTCTGCTTGTGGGGAGCTCGGAAACAGCGTTTGACGCTGTTCCAAGCCTGCCTGCAAGCGAACCGGCGGAGAGTGCACTAGACGCGGCCAAACGGCGTTTTCTCGCTTCCCAGGCTAGGAGAAGCGTTTTCCGTGCTGCAAACAGCTTCTCTGCTTGTGGGGAGCTCGGAAACAGCGTTTGACGCTGTTCCAAGCCTGCCTGCAAGCGAACCGCCGGAGAGTGCACTAGACGCGGCCAAACGGCGTTTTCTCGCTTCCCAGGCTAGGAGAAGCGTTTTCCGTGCTGCAAACAGCTTCTCTGCTTGTGGGGAGCTCGGAAACAGCGTTTGACGCTGTTCCAAGCCTGCCTGCAAGCGAACCGCCGGAGAGTGCACTAGACGCGGCCAAACGGCGTTTTCTCGCTTCCCAGGCTAGGAGAAGCGTTTTCCGTGCTGCAAACAGCTTCTCTGCTTGTGGGGAGCTCGGAAACAGCGTTTGACGCTGTTCCAAGCCTGCCTGCAAGCGAACCGGCGGAGAGTGCACTAGACGCGGCCAAACGGCGTTTTCTCGCTTCCCAGGCTAGGAGAAGCGTTTTCCGTGCTGCAAACAGCTTCTCTGCTTGTGGGGAGCTCGGAAACAGCGTTTGACGCTGTTCCAAGCCTGCCTGCAAGCGAACCGCCGGAGAGTGCACTAGACGCGGCCAAACGGCGTTTTCTCGCTTCCCAGGCTAGGAGAAGCGTTTTCCGTGCTGCAAACAGCTTCTCTGCTTGTGGGGAGCTCGGAAACAGCGTTTGACGCTGTTCCAAGCCTGCCTGCAAGCGAACCGGCGGAGAGTGCACTAGACGCGGCCAAACGGCGTTTTCTCGCTTCCCAGGCTAGGAGAAGTGTTTTCCGTGCTGCAAACAGCTTCTCTGCTTGTGGGGAGCTCGGAAACAGCGTTTGACGCTGTTCCAAGCCTGCCTGCAAGCGAACCGGCGGAGAGTGCACTAGACGCGGCCAAACGGCGTTTTCTCGCTTCCCAGGCTAGGAGAAGCGTTTTCCGTGCTGCAAACAGCTTCTCTGCTTGTGGGGAGCTCGGAAACAGCGTTTGACGCTGTTCCAAGCCTGCCTGCAAGCGAACCGCCGGAGAGTGCACTAGACGCGGCCAAACGGCGTTTGCTCGCTTCCCAGGCTAGGAGAAGCGTTTTCCGTGCTGCAAACAGCTTCTCTGCTTGTGGGGAGCTCGGAAACAGCGTTTGACGCTGTTCCAAGCCTGCCTGCAAGCGAACCGGCGGAGAGTGCACCAGACGCGGCCAAACGGCGTTTGCTCGCTTCCCAGGCTAGGAGAAGCGTTTTCCGTGCTGCAAACAGCTTCTCTGCTTGTGGGGAGCTCGGAAACAGCGTTTGACGCTGTTCCAAGCCTGCCTGCAAGCGAACCGGCGGAGAGTGCACTAGACGCGGCCAAACGGCGTTTTCTCGCTTCCCAGGCTAGGAGAAGCGTTTTCCGTGCTGCAAACAGCTTCTCTGCTTGTGGGGAGCTCGGAAACAGCGTTTGACGCTGTTCCAAGCCTGCCTGCAAGCGAACCGCCGGAGAGTGCACTAGACGCGGCCAAACGGCGTTTTCTCGCTTCCCAGGCTAGGAGAAGCGTTTTCCGTGCTGCAAACAGCTTCTCTGCTTGTGGGGAGCTCGGGAACAGCGTTTGACGCTGTTCCAAGCCTACCTGCAAGCGAACCGGCGGAGAGTGCACTAGCGCGCCAAACGGCGTTTTCTCGCTTCCCAGGCTAGGAGAAGCGTTTTCCGTGCTGCAAACAGCTTCTCTGCTTGTGGGGAGCTCGGGAAACAGCGTTTGACGCTGTTCCAAGCCTGCCTGCAAGCGAACCGGCGGAGAGTGCACTAGACGCGGCCAAACGGCGTTTTCTCGCTTCCCAGGCTAGGAGAAGCGTTTTCCGTGCTGCAAACAGCTTCTCTGCTTGTGGAGAGCTCGGTAACGGTGCCTAGTGCTGTTCCAAGCCTGCCTGCAAGCGAACCGCCGGAGAGTGCACTAAGCGCGGCCAAACGGCGTTTGCTCGCTTCCCAGGCTAGGAGAAGCGTTTTCCGTGCTGCAAACAGCTTCTCTGCTTGTGGGAGAGCTTGGAAACCGCGCCTACCGCTGTTCGCAGCCACCTGCGGCGTACTGCCGGAGAAAGCACGAGGCGCGGCCAAAAGGCGTTTTCTCGCTTCCCAGGCTAGGAGGGAGCACTTTCCGTGCTGCAAACAGCTTCTCTGCTTGTGGGGAGCTCGGAAACAGCGTTTGACGCTGTTCCAAGCCTGCCTGCAAGCGAACCGGCGGAGAGTGCACTAGACGCGGCCAAACGGCGTTTTCTCGCTTCCCAGGCTAGGAGAAGCGTTTTCCGTGCTGCAAACAGCTTCTCTGCTTGTGGGGAGCTCGGAAACAGCGTTTGACGCTGTTCCAAGCCTGCCTGCAAGCGAACCGGCGGAGAGTGCACTAGACGCGGCCAAACGGCGTTTTCTCGCTTCCCAGGCTAGGAGAAGCGTTTTCCGTGCTGCAAACAGCTTCTCTGCTTGTGGGGAGCTCGGAAACAGCGTTTGACGCTGTTCCAAGCCTGCCTGCAAGCGAACCGGCGGAGAGTGCACTAGACGCGGCCAAACGGCGTTTTCTCGCTTCCCAGGCTAGGAGAAGCGTTTTCCGTGCTGCAAACAGCTTCTCTGCTTGTGGGGAGCTCGGAAACAGCGTTTGACGCTGTTCCAAGCCTACCTGCAAGCGAACCGGCGGAGAGTGCACCAGACGCGGCCAAACGGCGTTTTCTCGCTTCCCAGGCTAGGAGAAGCGTTTTCCGTGCTGCAAAACAGCTTCTCTGCTTGTGGGGAGCTCGGGAACAGCGTTTGACGCTGTTCCAAGCCTGCCTGCAAGCGAACCGGCGGAGAGTGCACTAGACGCGGCCAAACGGCGTTTTCTCGCTTCCCAGGCTAGGAGGAGCACTTTCCGTGCTGCAAACAGCTTCTCTGCTTGTGGGGAGCTCGGAAACAGCGTTTGACGCTGTTTCCAAGCCTGCCTGCAAGCGAACCGGCGGAGAGTGCACTAGACGCGGCCAAACGGCGTTTTCTCGCTTCCCAGGCTAGGAGAAGCGTTTCCGTGCTGCAAACAGCTTCTCTGCTTGTGGGGAGCTCGGAAACAGCGTTTGACGCTGTTCCAAGCCTGCCTGCAAGCGAACCGGCGGAGAGTGCACTAGACGCGGCCAAACGGCGTTTTCTCGCTTCCCAGGCTAGGAGAAGCGTTTCCGTGCTGCAAACAGCTTCTCTGCTTGTGGGGAGCTCGGAAACAGCGTTTGACGCTGTTCCAAGCCTGCCTGCAAGCGAACCGGCGGAGAGTGCACTAGACGCGGCCAAACGGCGTTTTTCTCGCTTCCCAGGCTAGGAGAAGCGTTTTCCGTGCTGCAAACAGCTTCTCTGCTTGTGGGGAGCTCGGAAACAGCGTTTGACGCTGTTCCAAGCCTGCCTGCAAGCGAACCGGCGGAGAGTGCACTAGACGCGGCCAAACGGCGTTTTCTCGCTTCCCAGGCTAGGAGAAGCGTTTTCCGTGCTGCAAACAGCTTCTCTGCTTGTGGGGAGCTCGGAAACAGCGTTTGACGCTGTTCCAAGCCTGCCTGCAAGCGAACCGGCGGAGAGTGCACTAGACGCGGCCAAACGGCGTTTTCTCGCTTCCCAGGCTAGGAGAAGCGTTTTCCGTGCTGCAAACAGCTTCTCTGCTTGTGGGGAGCTCGGAAACAGCGTTTGACGCTGTTCCAAGCCTGCCTGCAAGCGAACCGGCGGAGAGTGCACTAGACGCGGCCAAACGGCGTTTTCTCGCTTCCCAGGCTAGGAGAAGCGTTTTCCGTGCTGCAAACAGCTTCTCTGCTTGTGGGGAGCTCGGAAACAGCGTTTGACGCTGTTCCAAGCCTGCCTGCAAGCGAACCGGCGGAGAGTGCACTAGACGCGGCCAAACGGCGTTTTCTCGCTTCCCAGGCTAGGAGAAGCGTTTTCCGTGCTGCAAACAGCTTCTCTGCTTGTGGGGAGCTCGGGAACAGCGTTTGACGCTGTTCCAAGCCTGCCTGCAAGCGAACCGGCGGAGAGTGCACTAGACGCGGCCAAACGGCGTTTTCTCGCTTCCCAGGCTAGGAGAAGCGTTTTCCGTGCTGCAAACAGCTTCTCTGCTTGTGGAGAGCTCGGTAACGGTGCCTAGTGCTGTTCCAAGCCTGCCTGCAAGCGAACCGCCGGAGAGTGCACTAAGCGCGGCCAAACGGCGTTTGCTCGCTTCCCAGGCTAGGAGAAGCGTTTTCCGTGCTGCAAACAGCTTCTCTGCTTGTGGAGAGCTTGGAAACCGCGCCTACCGCTGTTCGCAGCCAACCTGCGGCGTACTGCCGGAGAAAGGACGAGGCGCGGCCAAAAGGCGTTTTCTCGCTTCCAGGGTAAGAGAAGCACTTTCCGTGCTGCAAACAGCTTCTCTGCTTGTGGTGAGCTCGGAAACAGCGTTTAACGCTGTTCCAAGCCTGCAGCAAGCGAACCGCCGGAGAGTGCACTCGGCGCGGCCAAACGGCGTTTTCTCGCTTCCCAGGCTAGGAGGAGCACTTTCCGTGCTGCAAACAGCTTCTCTGCTTGTGGGGAGCTCGGAAACAGCGTTTGACGCTGTTCCAAGCCTGCCTGCAAGCGAACCGGCGGAGAGTGCACTCGGCGCGGCCAAACGGCGTTTTCTCGCTTCCCAGGCTAGGAGAAGCGTTTCGTGCTGCAAACAGCTTCTCTGCTTGTGGGGAGCTCGGAAACAGCGTTTGACGCTGTTCCAAGCCTGCCTGCAAGCGAACCGGCGGAGAGTGCACTAGACGCGGCCCAAACGGCGTTTTCTCGCTTCCCAGGCTAGGAGAAGCGTTTTCCGTGCTGCAAACAGCTTCTCTGCTTGTGGGGAGCTCGGAAACAGCGTTTGACGCTGTTCCAAGCCTGCCTGCAAGCGAACCGGCGGAGAGTGCACTAGACGCGGCCAAACGGCGTTTTCTCGCTTCCCAGGCTAGGAGAAGCGTTTTCCGTGCTGCAAACAGCTTCTCTGCTTGTGGGGAGCTCGGAAACAGCGTTTGACGCTGTTCCAAGCCTGCCTGCAAGCGAACCGGCGGAGAGTGCACTAGACGCGGCCAAACGGCGTTTTCTCGCTTCCCAGGCTAGGAGAAGCGTTTTCCGTGCTGCAAACAGCTTCTCTGCTTGTGGGGAGCTCGGAAACAGCGTTTGACGCTGTTCCAAGCCTGCCTGCAAGCGAACCGGCGGAGAGTGCACTAGACGCGGCCAAACGGCGTTTTCTCGCTTCCCAGGCTAGGAGAAGCGTTTTCCGTGCTGCAAACAGCTTCTCTGCTTGTGGGGAGCTCGGAAACAGCGTTTGACGCTGTTCCAAGCCTGCCTGCAAGCGAACCGGCGGAGAGTGCACTAGACGCGGCCAAACGGCGTTTTCTCGCTTCCCAGGCTAGGAGAAGCGTTTTCCGTGCTGCAAACAGCTTCTCTGCTTGTGGGGAGCTCGGAAACAGCGTTTGACGCTGTTCCAAGCCTGCCTGCAAGCGAACCGGCGGAGAGTGCACTAGACGCGGCCAAACGGCGTTTTCTCGCTTCCCAGGCTAGGAGAAGCGTTTTCCGTGCTGCAAACAGCTTCTCTGCTTGTGGGGAGCTCGGAAACAGCGTTTGACGCTGTTCCAAGCCTGCCTGCAAGCGAACCGGCAGAGAGTGCACCAGACGCGGCCAAACGGCGTTTGCTCGCTTCCAGGCTAGGAGAAGCGTTTCCGTGCTGCAAACAGCTTCTCTGCTTGTGGGGAGCTCGGAAACAGCGTTTGACGCTGTTCCAAGCCTGCCTGCAAGCGAACCGGCGGAGAGTGCACTAGACGCGGCCAAACGGCGTTTTCTCGCTTCCCAGGCTAGGAGAAGCGTTTTCCGTGCTGCAAACAGCTTCTCTGCTTGTGGGGAGCTCGGAAACAGCGTTTGACGCTGTTCCAAGCCTGCCTGCAAGCGAACCGCCGGAGAGTGCACTAGACGCGGCCAAACGGCGTTTTCTCGCTTCCCAGGCTAGGAGAAGCGTTTTCCGTGCTGCAAACAGCTTCTCTGCTTGTGGGGAGCTCGGGAACAGCGTTTGACGCTGTTCCAAGCCTACCTGCAAGCGAACCGGCGGAGAGTGCACTAGGCGCGGCCAAACGGCGTTTTTCTCGCTTCCCAGGCTAGGAGAAGCGTTTTCCGTGCTGCAAACAGCTTCTCTGCTTGTGGGGAGCTCGGGAACAGCGTTTGACGCTGTTCCAAGCCTGCCTGCAAGCGAACCCGCGGAGAGTGCACTAGACGCGGCCAAACGGCGTTTTCTCGCTTCCCAGGCTAGGAGAAGCGTTTCCGTGCTGCAAACAGCTTCTCTGCTTGTGGAGAGCTCGGTAACGGTGCCTAGTGCTGTTCCAAGCCTGCCTGCAAGCGAACTGCCGGAGAGTGCACTAAGCGCGGCCAAACGGCGTTTTCTCGCTTCCCAGGCTAGGAGAAGCGTTTTCCGTGCTGCAAACAGCTTCTCTGCTTATGGGGAGCTTGGAAACCGCGCCTACCGCTGTTCGCAGCCAACCTGCGGCGTACTGCGGAGAAAGCACGAGGCGCGGCCAAAAGGCGTTTTCTCGCTTCCCAGGCTAGGAGGAGCACTTTTCGTGCTGCAAACAGCTTCTCTGCTTGTGGGGAGCTCGGAAACAGCGTTTGACGCTGTTTCCAAGCCTGCCTGCAAGCGAACCGGCGGAGAGTGCACTAGACGCGGCCAAACGGCGTTTTCTCGCTTCCCAGGCTAGGAGAAGCACTTGCCGTGCTGCAAACAGCTTCTCTGCTTGTGGGGAGCTCGGAAACAGCGTTTGACGCTGTTCCAAGCCTGCCTGCAAGCGAACCGGCGGAGAGTGCACTAGACGCGGCCCAAACGGCGTTTTCTCGCTTCCCAGGCTAGGAGAAGCGTTTTCCGTGCTGCAAACAGCTTCTCTGCTTGTGGGGAGCTCGGAAACAGCGTTTGACGCTGTTCCAAGCCTGCCTGCAAGCGAACCGGCGGAGAGTGCACTAGACGCGGCCAAACGGCGTTTTCTCGCTTCCCAGGCTAGGAGAAGCGTTTTCCGTGCTGCAAACAGCTTCTCTGCTTGTGGGGAGCTCGGAAACAGCGTTTGACGCTGTTCCAAGCCTGCCTGCAAGCGAACCGGCAGAGAGTGCACTAGACGCGGCCAAACGGCGTTTTCTCGCTTCCCAGGCTAGGAGAAGCACTTGCCGTGCTGCAAACAGCTTCTCTGCTTGTGGGGAGCTCGGAAACAGCGTTTGACGCTGTTCCAAGCCTGCCTGCAAGCGAACCGGCGGAGAGTGCACTAGACGCGGCCAAACGGCGTTTTCTCGCTTCCCAGGCTAGGAGAAGCGTTTTCCGTGCTGCAAACAGCTTCTCTGCTTGTCGGGAGCTCGGAAACAGCGTTTAACGCTGTTCCAAGCCTGCCTGCGAGCGAAGCGCCGGAGAGTGCACTAGTCGCGGCCTAACGGCGTTGCTCGCTTCCCAGGCTAGGAGAAGCACTTTCCGTGCTGCAAACAGCTTCTCTGCCTGTGGAGAGCTCGGAAACAGCGTTTGACGCTGTTCCAAGCCTGCCTGCGATCGAACCGCCGGAGAGTGCACTAGGCGCGGCCAAACGGCGTTTGCTCGCTTCCCAGGCTAGGAGAAGCACTTTCCGTGCTGCAAACAGCTTCTCTGCTTGTGGAGAGCTCGGTAACGGTGCCTAGCGCTGTTCCAAGCCTGCCTGCAAGCGAACCGCCAGAGAGTGCATTAGGCGCTGCGAAACGGCGTTTGCTCGCTTCCCAGGCTAGGAGAAGCACTTTCCATGCTGCAAACAGCTTCTCTGCTTGTGGAGAGCTTGGAAACCGCGCCTCCCGCTGTTCGCAGCCAACCTGCGGCGTACTGCCGGAGAAAGCACGAGGCGCGGCTAAAAGGCGTTTTCTCGCTTCCCAGGCTAAGAGAAGCCCTTTCCGTTCTGCAAACAGCTTCTCTGCTTGTGGAGAGCTCGGAAACCGCGCCTAGCCGCTCTTCGCAGCCAGCCAGCAGCATGCAGCCTCTGAGAGGACTAGGTGCGGCCAAAAGGCGCTTTCTCGCTTCCCAGGCAAAGAGAAGCACTTTCCGTGTTGCAAACAGCTTCTCTGCTTGTGGAGAGCTCGGAAACAGCGTTTAACGCTGTTCCAAGCCTGCCTGCAAGCGAACCGCCGGTGAGTGCACTAGGCACGGCCAAACGGCGTTTTCTCGCTTCCCAGGCTAGGAGAAGCGTTTTCCGTGCTGCAAACAGCTTCTCTGCTTGTGGAGAGCCTGGAAACAGCGTTTAACGCTGTTCCAAGCCTGCCTGCAAGCGAACCGCCGGAGAGTGCACTAGGCACGGCCAAACGGCTTTTGCTCTCTTCCCAGGCTAGTAGAAGCACTTTCCGTGCTGCAAACAGCTTCTCTGCTTGTGGTGAGCTCGGAAACAGCGTTTAACGCTGTTCCAAGCCTGCCAGCAAGCGTACCGCCGGAGAGTGCACTAGGCGCGGCCAAACGGCGTTTTCTCGCTTCCCAGGCTAGGAGGAGCACTTTCCGTGCTGCAAACAGCTTCTCTGCCTGTGGAGAGCTCGGAAACAGCGTTTAACGCTGTTCCAAGCCTGCCTGCGAGTGAACCGCCGGAGAGTGCTCTAGGCGCGGCCAAACGGCGTTTTCTCGCTTCCCAGGCTAGGAGAAGCACTTTCCGTGCTGCCAACAGGAGTTTGACTGTGGCCAAAGGGATCCAGTCCTTGGAAATCTACTATCACCAGTTCGGCCTGAATCCTGATTTTTCCCGGCCACCCGCGGGGAGCTGGTCCAGGCCCTTCCTCTCCTTCGGTTTTCTTCGGCGCTGCTTGTCTTGCTACAGCGTGACCCTGCACCCCCTGCGCTGCCGGGACATCCTGCCCTTGTCTTCCGGGACACTCTGCCTTCCCAGCTCCCAGCCCAGGACTTTTCCACTGTTTCAGCTTGGTGCTCTAAAGATCCTGCAGAGACACCGAAACCAAACTGCCCTGGGTCTTGTGAAACAAAGCCCTCAAAATTCTTAGTACTGTTGTCGTTTGTCATTAATGCTGTAGTTGTTTGGTGGGGGGGGAGGTGTTTTTTTTTTGTGTGTTTGTTTGCTTTGTATTACATACTAGTAAAGAACTGCTATTCCTATTTCCCAAATCTTTGCCAAAGAGCCTCTGATTGTAATTTTACCTAGCAGATACCTGTCTTCCCAAACCAAGACAGATTTTGGCGCCCAACGTGGAGCTTGAGGGCACTGAGAAAAGAAAAGGGAAGAGAAATAGCAATTCTTAACTAACCTAGTACTTTCTTTTGTGTGCGTTAAATATAAAAACCTCATTAGGCTGCATCATGTGGTCTAACTTAGCCTGGTTTGGGTGGCATGTGGTTGTGGCTGTATTCCTTCCATTTGCAGGCCCTTATCTAAACATGAGCCCTATAACTAAGGCTACTGTGACTGTCATCCAGTTTATTTTATGGCTTAATAAGGTGAAAAACTCATGGATTTTTAATTTCCTCTGGAAGGCAGGCACATGGATTCAGGGCTATTGTACACTAACTGTGTGTTTTTGGAGTTACTTTAACAATAGTACCTACTGTAAAGAAATGACACCGGGGGAGGTTTTTTTTTCCCAACCCTTTACCCATCTCTTTAGGTCTGCCCCACCAGTTTTTGAAAGGTTTAAATCCTCTCTGAATGCTAATGATATCATACAATGGCTGGTGCTGCTAATATGCATATTCTATTTAGCATTCAGAGATAAGGGAAGATTGACCTAGATAACCACCCTGATACCTACCCCACAAAATAAGGATGATACCCCAGAGCCTGACTCTGCCCCACAGCCTGCCTCAGAAAGGACCCACCCGGATTGGGTTGAGGTTCTGGTAAAAGAAATGCATGAGATGGGCCAGATACTGAAGGAGTACATTTCCCCAGCTCATGAAAAACCCTCCCCCTGCCCCGAGAAGGCAGAGACTGATAGTGCAGCAGTAGAACCCACAGACATTACAACTGTCCAGGTTCCAGCTGAACCACAAGAGCAGCCACAGCCAGCAGCAGTCGCCCCTGTGGAAACAAGGAAGTGTAAAGTGAAATCGTCAGATCCTGTTATTAAGGATAAGAAAGGAGGGTCCTCACAGTCCACAGAAGAGCCACAGGTTGAAATCATCACTGAGTCCCTGACATATGAAAGTCTACGTAATCTGCAAAAAGATACTGTACGACGAGGACGTGAGGCTTATACAGCCTGGCTACTTCGAGTCTGGGACCTTATGGGTACAGGTGTGCAACTGGATAGTGCTGAAGCAAGGAATTTGGGACCCTTGACCCAGGATTCAGGTATAAATCAGGTATTTGTAAGAGAGCAAAGGCCCCTTCCCCTTTGGGAACGACTTCTAATGAGTGTGTGAGAGAGATTTGTCCACAGAGACAGAATGCAAGAGCACAACAATAGAATGCGATGGAAGACCCTTGAGGAAGGAATCCAACAGTTGAGAGAAGTGGCAGTATTGGAAGTACTTTTTGGGAAGACCGGACAGCATGATAATGACCCCGACAAGGTTAAATGCACAGGGCACATGTTGTGGAATCTGGCAACTCATGGACCATCCCAATACGCCACATTCATCGCAACAATTAATGCCGAGGATAACCGAGAGACAGTGGGTTCTGTTGCCAACAAGCTCAGAAATTATGAAAGTATGACCAGTGGCCCAATGCAGGCTCATGTCTCTGCGGTGGTGAAGGAACTCAAAGAGGAGATGAGGGAAATAAGAGAGGAGATGAGAAGGAACAGTTCCCATGTAGCACCGGTGCGAGTCACAGGCCCCAGAATCAGAGCCCAACATCCCCCAGCGAGAGAGAGAGGGTACACCCCTCGAGCTGACCTGTGGTTTTATCTGCGGGACCATGGGGAGGACATGGGAGCGTGGCATGGGAAACCTACTTCTGTCCTGGCAGCACGGGTACGTGAGCTCAAGGAGAGAAACGTTAACAGAGGGAGTTCCACTAGAATGAAGGTAGCCTCAGCCTCCCATGAGCAAGCTGCCAGGTATTACGGAGGTGGGAATGCTGTGTCAGATTCCCTCGAAGGAACCTCTACCATGTATGTCCAGGAAGGGAATAATAACCAGTGCTAGAGGGGCCCTGCCTCTAGCCAGGAAGAGGCACGGGAAAATCGGGTTTTTTGGACTGTGTGGATTCGATGGCCTGGCACATCAGAGCCACAAAAATATGAAGCTTTGGTAGATACTGGGTCGCAGTGTACTCTAATGCCATCGGGACATGTGGGGGCAGAACCGATTTCCATTGCCGGGGTGACGGGGGGATCACAGGAATTGACTCTGGTTGAAGCCGAGGTGAGCCTGACCGGGAAGGAGTGGCAGAAACTTCCGATTGTGACCGGCTCAGAGGCTCCATGTATTCTAGGCATAGACTTCCTCAGGAATGGATATTATAAAGACCCTAAAGGACTCAGATGGGCTTTTGGAATAGCTGCCGTGGAGACAGAGAACATTAAGCAGTTGAACACCTTGCCGGGACTATCAGAGAACCCATCTGCAGTGGGACTCCTGAAGGGAGAAGAACAACAAGTACCTGTTGCCACCTCGACAGTGCACCGTCGGCAGTATCGGACAAATCGGGACGCCGTGATCCCCATCCACAAGATGATCCGTGAGCTGGAGAGCCAAGGGGTGGTCAGCAAAACCCACTCACCCATCAACAGCCCCATCTGGCCTGTGCGCAAGTCTGATGGAGAATGGAGACTGACTGTGGACTATCGTGCATTGAATGAAGTGACTCCACCGCTGAGCGCTGCTGTGCCGGACATGCTGGAACTTCAGTACGAGCTGGAGTCCAAGGCAGCAAGGTGGTATGCCACTATTGACATTGCCAATGCATTTTTCTCCATTCCTCTGGCTGCAGAATGCAGGCCTCAGTTTGCTTTCACCTGGAGGGGCGTGCAGTACACCTGGAACCGGCTGCCCCAGGGGTGGAAACACAGCCCCACCATCTGCCATGGGCTGATCCAGGCTGCACTGGAGAAGGGTGAGGCTCCGGAACATCTACAGTACATCGATGACATCATTGTGTGGGGAAAGACTGCAGCTGAAGTGTTCGAGAAAGGAGAGAGGATCATCCAGATTTTGCTGAAAGCCGGGTTTGCCATCAAGAAGAGCAAAGTCAAGGGACCTGCCAGAGAGATCCAGTTCCTGGGAGTAAAGTGGCAAGATGGACGGCGGCAGATCCCCACTGAGGTCATTGATAAGATCACAGCAATGTCTCCACCGACCAGCAAAAAGGAAACACAAGCTTTCCTAGGAGCCATAGGTTTTTGGAGGATGCACATTCCTGAGTACAGTCAGATCGTGAGCCCTCTCTACCTGGTTACCCACAAGAAGAACAATTTCCACTGGGGCCCTGAACAGCAACACGCCTTTGCCCAGATCAAGCAGGAGATTGCTCATGCAGTAGCCCTTGGCCCAGTCAGGATGGGACCAGATGTGAAGAATGTGCTTTATTCTGCAGCTGGGAACAACAGTTTGTCCTGGAGCCTTTGGCAGAAGGTGCCAGGGGAGAGCCGAGGCCGACCACTGGGATTCTGGAGTCGAAGTTACAGAGGATCTGAAGCCAACTACACTCCCACAGAGAAGGAGATCTTGGCCACCTATGAAGGAGTTCAAGCCGCCTCAGAAGTGATTGGCACAGAAGCACAACTCCTCTTGGCACCCCGACTACCAGTGCTGGGGTGGATGTTTAAAGGAAAGGCTCCCTCCACGCACCATGCCACCGATGCCACATGGAGCAAATGGACTGCCCTCATCACACAGCGTGCCCGTATTGGAAACCCAAATCGCCCTGGGATTTTGGAGATAATTACAAACTGGCCGGAAGGAGAAAACTTCGGTCTCACGGACGAAGAGGAGCAGGAACCAGTGACACGGGCTGAAGAAGCTCCTCCGTACAACCAACTGCCAGCAGAAGAAACACACTACGCTCTTTTCACTGACGGTTCCTGTCGCATCGTGGGAATGAACCGTAAGTGGAAAGCAGCCGTATGGAGCCCCACACGACAGGTTGCAGAAGCCACTGAAGGAGACGGGGGATCAAGTCAGCTTGCTGAACTCAAAGCTGTTCAATTAGCCCTTGACATTGCTGAAAGAGAGAAGTGGCCAAAGCTCTACCTCTACACTGATTTGTGGATGGTAGCCAATGCTCTGTGGGGCTGGCTGGAAAGGTGGAAAAAGGCCAACTGGCAGCGTAGAGGAAAACCAATCTGGGCTGCTGATGAATGGAAGGACGTTGCCACTCGTGTAGAGAAGCTGCCTGTGAAAGTCCGCCATGTAGATGCCCATGTTCCCAAGAGTCGGGCTAATGAGGAACACCAAAACAACAAGCAGGTAGATCAGGCTGCCAAGATAGAAGTGTCAAAGATAGATTTAGATTGGCAACACAAGGGAGAGTTGTTCCTAGCCCGATGGGCCCATGATGCCTCTGGTCATCAGGGCAGAGATGCCACTTATAAGTAGGCCCGAGACCGAGGAGTGGATTTAACCATGGACAGTATTTCTCAGGTTATCCATGACTGTGAGACATGTGCTGCAATCAAGCAAGCCAAGCGGGTGAAGCCCTTATGGTATGGTGGGCGGTGGTCCAAATATAAATATGGGGAAGCCTGGCAGATTGACTACATCACCCTTCCCCAAACCCGCCAGGGCAAGCGCTATGTGCTAACCATAGTGGAAGCCACCACTGGATGGTTGGAGACCTACCCTGTGCCTCATGCTACTGCCCGGAACACCATCCTGGGCCTGGAAAAACAAGTCCTGTGGAGACATGGCACCCCTGAGAGAATCGAGTCGGACAATGGGACTCATTTCAAGAATAGTCTTATAAGCACCTGGGCTAGAGAACCTGGCATTGAGTGGGTGTACCATATTCCTTATCATGCACCAGCGGCCGGGAAAGTTGAACGGTGCAATGGCCTGCTTAAAACTACCTTGAAGGCACTGGGTGGGGGAACCTTCAAGAATTGGGATATTAATTTAGCAAAGGCCACCTGGTTGGTGAACACTCGAGGTTCCACCAACCGAGCAGGTCCTGCCCAATCTGAGCCCTTGCAAAAGACAGACGGAGATAAGGTTCCAGTGGTACACATGAGAGGTATGCTGGGAAAAACTGTTTGGATTAATCCTGCCTCCAGCAAAGACAATCCCATCCATGGGGTTGTCTTCGCTCAGGGACCAGGTTGCACCTGGTGGGTGATGCAAAAGGATGGAGAGACCCGATGCATACCTCAAGGGGACCTTGTTTTGGGGTGAACTACCCATGACAATGTGGCTGTATCCATATTTGCATATATATATATGTATTTTTAACAGTTAAAACTCAATGTAATATGTTGGTATGGGAAAAAAATTCGGGGTGGATAATGTTGGGGGATAGGTTTGTTCTTTTTTTTTCTCTAAAGAATTTTTTCCCCACAAGTTACCAAGGAGACCAAGTGTTGGATAGTGGAGAGTACTTAACCGAAACAAAGAGGTGGACAAAAGGTGGAAGGGGGAGATAACGCAGGTAAAAGACAAAGCTTGAGGCAGCTGCGCGCTTTTCTTTCTCCGGCGTTCGGGGAGACGCGTGTCTGCCGCTCCTCGAGGATCTCAGCCGCCGCAGAGCACGCCGAGCAGAGAACGGCTGTTGCTGGCTGGAGGAGTTTCACTGTGGCCAAAGGGATCCAGTCCTGGGAAATCTACTATCACCAGTTCGACCTGAATCCTGAGTTTTCCCTGCCACCTGCGGGAGCTGGTCCAGGCCCTGCCTCGCCTTCGGCTCCTTCGGCGCTGCTCCTCTTGCTGCAGTGTCACCCTGCACCCCCTGCGCTGCCGGGACATCCTGCCCCTGCCTGCCGGGACACCCTGCCATCCCAGCTACCAGCCCGGGACTTTTCCACTGTTCCAGCTTGGTGCTCTGAGGATCCTGCAGGGACAGCGAAACCAAACTGCCCTGGGTTTTGTGAAACAAAGCCCTCAAGGTTCTCGGTACTGTTGTCGTTTGTCATTAATGCTGTAGTTGTTTGGTGGGGGGGGAGTTTTTTGTGTTTGTTTGCTTTGTATTACATACTAGTAAAGAACTGCTATTCCTATTTCCCAAATCTTTGCCAAAGAGCCTCTGATTGTAATTTTACCTAGCAGATACCTGTCTTCCTAAACCAAGACATGGGGACATGGAGTTTTCTTAACAACAGGAAACACACATGCTCCATGGTCCCTGACACAGCGTGCAGCTCACTGGGCAGGGGGGTTAAACCCCCTAGAGACGGGCGACCCTCTGGCAATAGTCGGCACCTCAGAGCAACTCCTAGAAAACATACACAAAGCTGCATGCTTGCAAATGATACAGGAAAGAAAATTAATCTCTGGCTGTGAGTCGCCAATGCAACAGCCTGTCAAACCTGAGATTATGACCCCCCTCATTCGAGGTTTGCCAGAGTCTCTTAAACCAACAGCAATTTTTCTTCCAAAAACAATAGCATCTATCACTCCGGTAGATTGACTTGAAAGATTTCTTGGCCATACAAGAGATCAAACTGGTTCCACTGACTCCTCACCTTTTACAACTCCTAGCACACAATCTAACAGCAGTCATAAAGTTTGGACATGGAGTGAGGTAGCAGAGGAGTTAATAAGTTACAGTAGAAAATATGGACCAGTGAAATACTCAGAGGACAAACCAGAAAAACCCAGAGGACTCAGGCACATTGCCTCTCCTAATGAAATACCAGAAAAGGGAAAACAAATTTCAAACCGGCAGCAACTGTGGTTGCTAGGACTGAAAAGGGGAGTTCCACGAGAAGTAATGGATAAATTGCTGTATGATAAATTGGCTAAAATAATTTCCAATTGACCCTGTCCCAAACCTATTGTGTTGGAATCATCCAACCGACAGCCCAGCGCACCTCCTCTTCCGCAAGCCTTGGGCAACAAGCCACAGCACTCCCTAGCACAAGTTTTAAACAATGGGACACAGCAAGAGAGAGATGTTCAACAGAAAATAATTTCTCCCTTAGAAAGCCTTGGTTTGCAAATCCCCTCAGAGAAAATACAAAAACCTTTGCAAGAAGTGAAATTTTTAGGAATCTGGTGGAAAGGAGGTATGGCATGTATCCCACCAGACACTCTAACCTTAGATCAAATTAAAGTGCCTGAGTCCAGGAAAGATCTACAGCATGCCTTGGGATTATTAGTGTTTTGGGGAAAACACATTCCAGATTTTTCAGTTTTTGCCAGGCCTCTTGATGATTTGTTGAGAAAGGGAGTAAAATGGGACTGGAGCCCTTCTCAGGAAGAAGCATTACAACTGTTGATTTTTGAAGCCACAGCTCATCAGGCCCTAGGCCCGATCCACCCAACAGATCCTTTTCAGGTAGAATGGGGATTTGCTTCCTCAGGGTTGTCAGTACACATATGGCAGTGGGGTCCTGAGGGTCCGACATGGCCTGTTGGTTTTTATTCCCGTGGTTTCAGAGATGCTGAAAAGAGGTATATTATCTGGGAAAAAGGCTTGTTTGTGGTTAGCCTAGTTCTCATAGAAGTAGAGAAGATTGTACCACAACAACCAGTTGTTTGGAGAGGGCCTTTCCAAGTTTTTAAGTCAGTCACTACTGGGACTCCCCCAGCTGACGGGGTGGCCCAGACAGCCTCAGTAAGAAAGTGGTGTGCTCAGATTGAATATTATTGTAACATCTTCTCAATAACTGAAAGAGCTGTGAAAAAAAACTGGCAGTACAAGAAGCAGAAAACTTGGATAGCATCCAAGACAAACCTGCCTCAGTCATTACCCCTCCCTTTTCTCCCAAACAGTCAGCAATTCCTTGGTTTACTGATGCTTTTCCTTTTGGCCCAACAGCTCTAAGCATATTCCCCTCACTACAGGGACCAAGCGATTCCAAGAATCCAGCACATTACCCTGGACAACGTGTTTTGGTGGACTTCCCCACAGTGGGAGAGGTACCACTAGTGCTAAAACTCCCTCTGAACGAATACCCATGGGTAACCTTTGATGCTCTAGGGAAAGAGTATCGAATAAATGCACACTGGAGAATTTCCATCATTCTAACTTTCTGCCTTCTGGTGGCAGATTCTGTTGTGCTTACTTTTCACAGGAGAACTCCGAGGGACATGAAGGCCATATAAACCATGATAAATATTTTAAATTGGGAATTTTTAGAAGTATTAATGAAAAAATTGGCTGCCAAAACTAGGGATTTGACCAAATTACAGAAACCATTGCAGTTATCCTTATTGGCTTTGGGGACACATCAGTGGTTGCTATCAAACATATTACCAAATTGGGAAAAGGTGAATGTGAATGATCACAAAATGATAATTGATGCTCTTGGTGCTACACAAAACAGTGGTTTTTTGGCTCTTAGCTGCATCCAGACACAGCTTTGGATGCAGACAGTTGTTGCCTCAATCATAAGGGAAGAAGAAGGCACTTTTCCTACTGAAATTCGGAAAATAATTTGGGACAATGCAAATGATTTTGAAAAGGAATTCCAATCCTGGTAGAAATTGGTCAACTTTACCTATAACCCCAATACCAACACAGTTACAGCTTTTGTAATAACCATATGTAATGTTTTGGTACACTTGATATTGTTAATGCAATCATAGCTCAAGACATTTGTTTGAACACAGAACAAAATATCTGCCACTTTGAAATTCACCCTAACCAGACTTCTGAAACAGTGCTAATATATATAGGCAATGGGTGTGCATGCTTTAAAACTGCTTGTGATGTAGTGTTTGTAGAAGAAATAGTGGTGAATCTTAAGAATCACTCAAATTATTGTGTTTGTAACTTTACTACAATTACAGGATGTGATTTTTTGTACATAGGCCCAGTTACCTCTTATCACCTTTTACAATCTGATTATACAGTGATGCACAAATTATTGCCTCCCCTTATTGGGATGAATTTTACTTTAGTGAAGCAATTGTTGCTTCATCAGGACTTAAATGAGATTTTGGAAAAGATCAAGAAAAACAGAGAGAAAACCCTGGTAACTATTCATCACAATGTGAGAGAAATACATCATGTCATGGAAAGGGTAAGAAAAGATGCTGAACACAGGTGGTGGGATACCCTTTTTGGGTGGTTACCTACTGCCACAGGTATCCTGAACAAAGTGTGTCATCCCATTGTTGTTCTTTTGATTTTGGTTTTGATTGGTTTTGTCTTATCAGTCATTTTATACATCCTAAATTGGAAAATGATGAAGAAGTTGACACACTTGGCATCTATAATGGAAGCACACAGTTTAGTCAAGACCCCTTTTGCAAGAGACACTCCCAAAGATATTGACATGAGATGTACTACCCAAACAGCGAAAATTAGACCTCCAATAGCAGATTAATTTGAAATTGTTGGTTGCTTGTTTTGATTATTGTTGTTTGTTTTAATTATGTTATATTTTAATCAAAATTAAGCTTTTGTTTGAAAATTGTTATAACTTTAAGGAATTTTATGATTTGTTTTGTTTATTTTGAAGAAATTGTTTTAATCAATATTGATTCATTTTGTTTTGCTTCTATTTCCTTTTTCTATTTTTTCCTCTTTCTCCCTCTTTCTTTCACACACACTCTCTACTGTCTCTTTTTTTTTCCGGGATATGCTACTAACATGGACGAGTCCTGAAGACTTCGCAAGACTACGGAACCCTGCAGAAGGAGCTCTCTTGACGACAATCATGAGTCACGGGGTGGTGCAAGAGACGGTCTGAAGATCCCTCATCTGCCTCACGACCATCGTCAAGGACAGAGACTGAAACCCCTAAAAGGGACTTTAAAATCTCAACACAGGAGTTCTGGCCTGGCTGAGGTGGGATGTTGGCCAAGTGCTGCCTGCAGGTGTGTTTGATGGAAAACACCCAGCACCCATATGGGAACATCAGAACCTGAGCAGAAACAATGGGCAAGTCACGGTGAAGTGACCGCGCCTGCTGACACTGCACCTGCTGACTTGGACTGGTTGACACTGTACCTGCTGACGACCGACTTGTTCTGAGTTCTCTAAATGAACACACTGCAATGATTTCCCCCACCTTTTTGGCCAACTGCCTGTCGCTTCGGAGAGGACTATAAAAACCCTGGAGACTCCCGCTCACTTTTGAGATCTCCCCACTGGAGAAGATCGCGTCTATAGGCATCTTCAAAAGCCTCGAGGACTCGACCCTCCATGTTGGTAGCTATAATCCCCTTCCCCTCTTTTTCTGTCTCTCTTACTATTCTCTTTTCTCTCCCCACTATCGCATTTGTTGGCACTAAATAAAGGTGCATTTGTGATTGAGTAAACTGAGTTTGTCCCCCACTGTGTCTTTTGCGCTCTGAGATCCCTAAAACGAACCATCACGAACCCCGCTTGTGTGAGTGGATCGTGACAGTGTGCTAAAAGAAATGTGAGGGGGTAGAAGGTCAATACCAAAAATCAAACCAAATTAATCCTTCCTTTTTTTGTTTTTTGCTGTGTTTCCATCTGTTTCCATCTTTCCATTTGCTGTGTTTCCAAAGCAAGGAAGGGGCAGGAGTTTAGGAGGGGCTGGTTCAGCTCAGCCTTGCTGATAAAGCAATTTGAGTTTTCCCTCGTCAATCTGTTTCATTAACTAAAAATGCAGAATTGGAGAAGTTGTTGGATATTTTTGCGTTTTTCTGCAGCTGGCTGCAGGAGACTTTGCTCAGACCGGGGGTTGGGGCTGTCCAGCCTGGAGAAGAGAAAGACCTGGGGAGATTTCATTGGGGCCTTCCAAGACCACAAGGGAGCCTGAAAGAGCTGCAGAGGGACCTTGGACAAGGACCTGGAGCACCAGGACAAGGGGGAATGGCTTTAAACTACAGGAGGAGAGATTTAGATGGGATCTTGGGAAGGAATTCCTCCCTGGGAGGGTGGGGAGGGCTGGGCTGGAATTCCCAGAGCAGCTGTGGCTGCCCCTGGATCCCTGGGAGTGTCCAAGGCCAGGTTGGAGCCCCTGGGACAGTGGGAGGTGTCCCTGCCCGTGGCAGGGTGGGGCTTGAAGGTCCTTCCATCCCAAATTCCATGATTCCAACCCAAAGATAACCTGGATTGGAGGCAGCAGTGCCTGGGGGCTAAAGCACCTTCCCAGCTGTTATCAGAACAGGAGTTGCAGACATTTTATCCCTGGGTTTTCTTCCTTGTCCCTCAGCTGGGAGGTGATGGGAATGACCAGCAGGAGCTTCCCCAGGCCCTGGGAGTGGAACACTGGGAAGGGGACACTGGGAGTGGGACACTTTGGGAACGGGATACTTTGGGAGTGAGACACTGGGAATGGGACACTGGGAGTGGGACACATTGGGACATTTTGGGAGTGGAGACACTTTGGGAATTGGACACTGTGGGAATGGGACTCTTTGGGAATGGGACACTTTGGGAATGGGACACTGGGAACGGGACATTTTGGGACAGTTTGGGAACGAGACTCTTTGGGAGTGGGACGCTTTGGGAGCGGCACTTTTACAACCATTATTGGCTTTGTGGTTTATCCTGAGACAACAGACCCAACCATAAATTGTCACTTCAGGGCCAGCATTTAGTGCCAGCTCAGGGAAATGCAGGGTGGTTGTGGCAGGTATTAAACACCCCCAATAAATCCTGGAGGAGGATCCCAGGGTAACAATGCCTGCTTGCCAAATCTCTTTGCAGAGCGCACAAAAGCAACGAGGAAAACATTGCAACAGCACCAAGGTTTTCTCACAGCTCCACCACAGGCTGCTGCCTCAGCAAAGCTGATTGTTGGTGCTTTTCTTCCAGCCCCAAACTGGGATTGAGCCAGGCCCTGCATCCATTGGGACTGGGATGCTGTGGCTGTAGGATAAACCCCCAGCCAAGCCCCGCAGGGAGCCATTTATCCTGTTTGGAGCCCGTTTATTTTTCTCCTTCCCCTGAAGATGTGTGTGAGGAGCAGAGATTCAGCCAGACCCTCTTCCCAGGCCCATGGGATGTGTGTTTCTTTCCCGTTTCCTGGAAGCGCTCGGTGTTTGGGGAAGGTTGCTGGGCCACGAGGAGCTGCTGGACACCATCCACAGCCCCTCTCAGGCATTTTCTGCTGGGTGGGACTCCCTGAAAATCCCTTCAGCTTTGTAGGGAAAGCACTTTTCCTACGGGGCACACAGGGTGTGAGGCTGGCTCTGGGAAAGAAATATTCCCAGGGAAGAAAGGCTGGGAACGTGCTGACGGCAGCACTGCTCTTTCAGGTGTCACTGTAAGAAGCTTCTAAAAAGCTCCATTTCTGCTTGGTGGGCAGAAAGTGCAGGAAAAAGTGCTGGGAATGTCCACGTGGACTTCAATTAGCATCAAGCAGCATCACAAGTGGTTTCATCCAGGCAGGAGTCACAGTCACTGTGAGATGATGAAAACGGAGATGGGATCTGCTTGAGGCGGATGGTGCAGCGGCTGCTCACCTGCGACCTGTATCCCTCAGGGTACCCATTTCTTTAGAACACTATGAAGAACAGAGGGAATTGAAAGTCCACTGCAGTTTAGGTTGTTCTTCACGAGATTGTTCAAGTCGAGCACAGCCATTCTGTTCAGCAGACACACGGGCAGGGGCTTCTTGGAGCGCTGCTCTGGCACCCATTCTTTGGAGGAGGGGATTGCAGGAAAGAAGAAAAGAAGCTCATCAACTACTGAAGAGGAAGAGTCACTGACAGGAAGCAGTGGGTTAAGAAATGTGAGGGGAAAAAAGGCAGAAAACATGAGGTGACAAGTGTGAGAAATGGGAGTGGAAAAAGGAGGGAAGTGTGAGGGAGGAAAAGGGAAGGAAACCTGAGTGGGAAAGGCTGAGAAAACTGAGGGGAAAATGGTGAAGGTGTGAGTGAAAGTAGGAGAGGAAGGTGAGAGGAGGAAAAGGCAGGAAATATGATGGGAAAATTCTAAGAAACATGATCAGGGAAGGCTGAAAAACATAGAGGAAAAAATGGAGGGAAATGTGAGGGGAAGAGAGGGAGAAAATTACTGGCAGAGAGAGAGAAACAGGCAGCAAATGTGAGGGGAACATTGTGAGAATCCTGAGGGGAAAAGAGGGAGAAACCAGAGGGCAGAAAAAGGCAGAAAACATTAGGGGGAAAAAAAGGGTGGGAAGTTGGATGGGAAAAGTGGCAGAAAACAGGAGTGAAAAAAGGGCAGAAAATGCTAGAGGAAAAGTAGAAGCAACATGAGGGGAAAAGAATGATGAACGTGAGGGGAAAAGTGGGAGAAATGTAAGAGGGAAAGCCTGGGAAACATGAGGGCAAAAGTGAGAAACATGAGGAGACAACTTGGAGAAAAATGACTGAGGAAAGGAGAAAAGCATGAGGGGAGAAAAGGGCAGGATAAGTGAGGGGAAAATTGTGAGAATCGTGAGAGAACAAAAAAGCAGGAAAAAGCGGGAAGTTGGGGAAATGTGAGAGGCAAAGCATGAGGAAAGGGAGCTGAAAAGGGTGGGGAAAATAAGTAAAACTTGGGAGGCAAACATGAGAGGAAAACTGTGAGACTCGAGAGGGGGAAGGGGTGGAAATGTGAGAGGGAAAAGAACAGGAAATGTGAAGGGAGAAAAGGAGAGAAGGCAGGATTGGCATGACAGCTGAAATGATTCCTAACACATTCCCCCATGCATTTGCCCATTTATTGCACTAGCCCAGGGCTTCTCTGTATGTCCGTCTCCCCCTGTGCCTTGATTCCTGTTCGGAAGCAGTAGAAGTGCAGGATGTGCCCACCAGCAGGAGCTGCTCCAGGCTGGGAAGGGGCCAGGTGGTGCTGATTTCCAGAGGCTTCTGTGTCCCAGGTGAGGCCAGGGCAGGAGTGGGTTGAAAGGTGCTGCTGCTGCTCCTCTGTGCCAGAGAGCCCTGGCTGGGCAGGGCACGGCGCCCACTGCACTGCGGGCTCTTTCTCCTGCCACAGCTGGGCACACCTGGCAACAAATCATGACGACTTGTGGGGAAACCAAGGGCTTTGTGGAGGCTGCATTGCTCTGCACACACCCGGGCCACCTGCAGCACAGAGCTTTGGCCCCCAGAAATGTAAACCCGAGGGGAACAGCTGGAAAAGGTTTCATTTTCACCTTTCAATAGAAGCGACTAAAATCAAAGTTACCAAGAAGGGCTCCGATCCCTGGTGCCAGCTTGGTGTGAGAAAGGAGGCATGACTTTATTTCAGTGCTGGGTGCGTGGGGAATCACTTTCCTAACACGTGCTCAGCCAGAAATCCCACCTACTCATTTGTAACCATGGAAATAAGACCTACTCATTACTTTGCTGAAACTCACAGGCTAAACATTCCCTCAAATTAGTTGACATATTTAAACCACTTCTCAGAAGTTACTGACAGGAGAGTAGGGCTCTCTTGCAAGTCTCAGGTGGTCATTTGGGGAACATCCCATTCCTGCAATTCTCCTCTGATGCCCAAGAGCCTCCTACAACCACTCTTTTCCCCTTGAATTCATTCCAGCTACATTCTTAGGAAGACTACTCTATTCTCAAGGCTAAGGTAGCCACTTGCACACATCAATCACTGCTCCGGAGGAATAGAGGGCTTAACACTCTGTTAATGCAAAGGGAATTCACAATTTGTTACAGTTCAACATTTTCTCAAAACCTGCCTTCTCTGGGAATTGCTCACAAGCATGTCCTCAATGCACCTTGAAAATGTTTTTGCTGACTGAAGCCAGAGTGTGTCTTTCCTTCAGCAATTCAGAAGAAAAACACAAACTGCCTACTGAAACCCTTCTGCTCCCTTCCAAATCAGTTCACTGCTCAAGCACGAGCCACAGGCTCATGCCCGATTCCCTCAGTGAGATAGGAGGTAATATTTTGCTGCAGCTGCAGGGTTATTAGAAG
Organism: Chamaea fasciata; assembly: GCF_029207755.1. Taxonomy (NCBI): domain Eukaryota; kingdom Metazoa; phylum Chordata; class Aves; order Passeriformes; family Sylviidae; genus Chamaea; species Chamaea fasciata. The sequence goes on from NW_027094415.1 coordinate 27,349, forward strand.
AAAGAACGAAAACTGTTGGTTCTTGGGGTTGTTATTTAGGGTTTGGATTGGTTCTAGTTGATTTGTTGGGTGTTGCTGTGAGCTGGGAGAAAGGCCAGCGTGAAGACCAAACCAAAAGGGAAGTAGGAGAAGAGGGGAGGGGACAGAAAAGGAGGCGGTGGGGACAGAATACAAGTTTCCTTTTACCCAGCCAAAGGGAAAGGGGACACGGTTCACCCTGGACTGGGAAAGGCAGTAAAAAGCAGCATTTTCTGTGTGTGTGTTGTGTGTGTTGTGTGTGTGTTTGGCTCTTGGGAGAGGGAGATACACACCCAGCTCAGGGGAATCCTTCCTAAGAAACAGTTCTCTTTGGCTTTGAGGACTTTTTCCCCATTTAATTTCATCTAAGAGTTGGCTCCTTTCTAACACCCTTCTCCCAGCAGCTCAGGGCTGCATTGCACAGTGCTTGCTGTGTGCCAGAGAGCTCAAAGCAGGCTGGCCTGGCGCCCTGGAATATTTCTGCAGAACACTCTGCATTTCACCCCTTTGCTCTGGCTCAGTGCACAACTCCAGCACTGCAGGCGCTTCCTCCCAGAGCCGTGTGAGGCCCCGGCTCCTGCAGATGTGACCTGACAAGCTGTCCCTGCCTGCCGCTGGCCTCGCTTCCCCCGGCAGAAGCGCCGTGCCTGAAGGAGGCTGCCCTGTGCCGGAGCCTGCGGAGCAGCCCGGCTCCCTCCCCTGTGCCCAGAGCGCTGCACACACTGCTCGCCTTGGCCAGGAGTTAGAGGGCAGCCGGCACAAGGGTGGCAATCCTCAGCCAGGCCTGCAGCCCTCGGCTGTGGTTTGCCTTTCTCTGCTCCTGTGCACGCTCCGGACGGCCGATGCCACCGGTCTGTGCTGTGCCCAGCACGGCCACGCTTCCCCTCGGGAGCAGCCGGCTGCCAGCTGGGCTCTGAGAGCGCAGGATTCGCCCGGGGCCCCCAAGAGGCACCCAGGGCCGGGCTGCTGCCTCTTGCAGCTCCAAGGGCCTCCTTGCAGCTGCCTCTGCCCAGGCTCAGGCTGCTCCGGGCTCTGCCAGGGCTCTGCTGGGGCTCCAGCCTGGGCAAGGCAGGGCCTGGGCTCACCCTGCAGCCGCTGACAGCTCTGCACCAGCTCTGCGCCTTTCCCAGCAGCCTCCCTGATCTTTCTGCTGTCTCACTTGGGCAAAACTCTCCCCCAGACAAAGAGATTGCACTTAGGGATACAAATGCAAGTGGCAGCAACCCAAATGCTCTCGAGTCAGAGCTCAAGGCCTGCATCTGCACAGGGTATTTGGGCTGCCCCACTCGTCCTTTGGTTCTGCCTGCAAATGCCACTGCCCTTTCTGCCTCAAACACAAGTGCCACAGCTGGGTAAAACCCAGCCCCTGGGCCATATTCCAAAGGCACTGCGGTCCGGAGAGCATGACGAAAGAAGAGCCTACTCCCCCTTCAAACCGTACCAAAGAAGGCATCAATGTCACTTTCCACCTCTAAGCAAAAATGGACAGTTCAGAAGGAAATGTTGAGCATTCTCACAGGCTCAGAAGGAGGAGAATCTTCAAAATGACTTGAGGTTTCAGAAACTTTATTTACAATCCTAGGCCAAAATACTACCCTACAATCCTAGGCTAAAATCCTACTCTACAATCCACTACGATGCTGGTGATGGAAGAAAAAGTTTTTAAGTGACTGGTCCATTCCTGTCAACTCCTTCCACCTCTTAAAGGTAAGGATGAGTGGCACCAGGCTGGATGTAGGCTTGGCCGATGTTACAAATGGATGCTGCACAAAGGAAAACAAAAAAGCCAAGAATGAACCATTACTTTCCAAGCTAAGAGCCCCAAAATAAGGGTAATCTTTTTTTCAATGAAAATGGGGATTGAGTCAGAGTAGGTCTAAGGAGCAACAGTGGGACAACAGTGGCACAGCTTACTGCAAGAGCTGCTAAATGTCCCAGGCCTGGAAATATTTCAGGTCTGAGCATCCTGATCTCTTGAAAGACGCCCCTGCTCATTGCAGGGCACTTGGACCAGATGACCCTTACAGGTCCCTGCCAGCCCAGCCCAGTCTAGGATTCCTGGCTGTTCTCATTTGAACAGCACCAAGAGTGGAGGTGAGGAGGACGAGGCTCATCTGATGCCTGGCACTTCAGTGCAGGAGGAGCCCGTCCCTGGGACACTGTTTCCCCTGCAGCCCCTTGGCATTTTACCTGCAGCAGCTCCTTGGCAGACCAGCGCCGCTCCTCGTCTCTCTGCAGGCAGCAGCTCAGGAAGTCACGCAGCAAAGGGGAGAGGAGCTTGGGCTGCTGCAGCTCTGGGATCCCTTTGGTGGCTATCAGGAATCGAGCCTGGAGAAAAAGGAAAGACGAGTCTCTCAGCTGCTTCTTTCACATCTGGAACTGCTCTCCCAGATCCCATTGTTTCAGCTGCACTCTGCAGTGGCAGTTTCTGCCGTGGCACAGAGGAAGAGATGACTTTCCTGGACCAACAAAAAACCCAAAGCCTGATGCAGTCACAGCTTTTCCAGCATCCAGCAGATCTTGCCCTGGCAGCTGATTTCATTGACTGACCTCCTTAGTGGAAACTACATCAGCAAAAGCACCTTTGCTTCTCCGAGGATTCACCTGACCAGCTTGACAGGCTAGTTGGAAGAGGGACTTTGCTCTACTAACTCACTCTAGTATTTCCAAGGAGTATGACATGAAAAGCATCCCTGCAGCACTTGTTGGTCCCTTAAGCACAGCTGCTATAAAAGTCATCAAGCTTTTTCCTTGGTTCTTGAAAACAATGGTAATTAAAAGTAAAGAAAGGAAATCCCTCAGTTAAGGCAAGTTTCCCTGTGAGAAGAATGGGGGTACACTTCTCTCCAAACCACTGCTTTAGAAACTTTGTTGGGTTTGGGTTTCTTTTCTTCATTTCAGGAAAGAGAACAGCAGCTCTAAGATGCTTGTTTCCTGTTAGTAGGGCCATCTACACGGCCAAAAGAGCTGGAACGACTTCTAAGCCAAAGCCCAATGTTGCCTGAGAAGGGAGATTGTCTGCCTGGGCTAAGGCTTGAGTTCCCCCATGGATGCAACCAAAACCCCAGCAGATGCTGATGTGCTGCCGGGACTTTTTCAGAAAGGGACCATGGTGAAAGTAGTTCCAGCAGATGGCAATGGAATTTTGTCCAATGGCACACAGAACGTGGGATGGGGGAGAAAGACAGCGGGATCAGAGAGTATTTACACCTTACCACGAGAGGACCTTTATTCCCATAAGGAGGTTCTCCTTCCACCATTTCAATGCCCACAATTCCAAAAGACCAGATGTCTGCTTTGGGGCCATAAGACTCAGCTTTTGCAATTTCAGGCGCCATCCACCAAGCAGTCCCGGTCACCGATCTCCGTCTACTCTGCTCATAGGTGAGTTGAGCAGAGAGGCCAAAATCAGCTGGGGAGAAAGCAAAAGACCGTTTTTATTTGAATCCTGTGCAATTAGGAAAGCAAGGAAAAGAATTGCCCAGTTGAAGTTGGAGAATGTGCTGCTGAATCTCCTGGACAACTGTCCCTGCTCTGTTTCCTCAGGACTTTAGCCAAGGAAATATGGCATTGGCTGCTTCAAAAATCCCCACATTTTTTACACGGCCTCCAGCAGTGTCTTTTCTTCCCCTGAAGCTTTAGACTTGTAGCCCCCTCCCTCTGGAAGGGACACACACAGAGCAATGCCACTGTGCACTGCTCGATCCTTGCCATTGGTCTGTGCACGTTGCCACCGTGTGCTCAGCTCACAACAGGCTCCCTGCACTGCCACCAGCACCATTTTGGGGGGGCTGGCACTCACTCAAAAGCAGCCCAACAGCCCACATATCCCTGGAACGCTGCACCTGCCCAAGAATATACTGACCCAGCTTGACAGAGCCATCCGTTTTGAGGAGAATGTTGAGGCTCTTCACATCTCGGTGTATCACGTTGTTGGAATGGAGAAAATCCAGTCCTTGCAGGCACTGAGAGAGAAACCAGAAACGGGAGGGCAAAAATCAGTGATGTGATTTTATCACACAACAAAGGAAAGAGCTCTCCAAGATTCCCTCTGCAGGGGAATGAGGAGTAATGGCAGAAGACAGTGCCGTTGAGGGCAAGAGCTCGCTGCTCCAACACAGGCAGAGCAGCACCTTTCTAAAGAAAGGCATGTCAGCTTGTCAAAGAGCAACAGCAACTGCTGGTGTAGACTCTGCCCTGCAAACCAGCCAGGATGACTGCTGCTGCAGTGCATGTGCTCAGAAGTACAGAGCACTCTGGCTGCACTGCTAACCTTTCCAGCTGAGGACTCAGAGAAATGAGTCTTTCTTCTTTGCTGCTCCTTTCAAACAGTGCCACCCCCACCTTTGCTTTTACAGGCAAGGAATGCAGTGCAGACAGGCCAAAGAGGCAAGATGGAGAAGAGCAAATACAAGAGCCAGAGTGAGAATGCAACAGCGGGAGAGAAGAGGACAAGAACAGAGTCCAGTGAGTGCAGGGGCACTGGCAGGCTGTTCACTTGAGAGGCTCTTGCTTGCCCAGAGCATATCAGCCACACAGAAACAAAGCCTGGCTCACGGAATCACTCCTGTCCTGAGCCCCTTTCCCAGACAATACTGCCCAAGCCCTGGGACGCACAGATGGGATCCCTCACCTCTCGACTGATGGTTGCAACGTGGTGTTCACATATGCGAACCTCAGCGATGACATCATCCAGAGAGCCTCCATCCATGTACTCCATCACCAGCCAGAGTTCGTCGAGCACAAGGTAGCTGAAAGAAGGGAACAAGGCCATGCAGATGAACATGCATACATTGGTTTCTTTGCTTGATTCTTGTTTCCGGGTCCCTTTGTGACAAGGACAGAATTCAAGGAATAGACACTCCCTTTAGGCTGTGCATTGTTTGCAGTCTGTGCAGTCTCAAGGAGAACAGCACATCTGTGAAAAAGGAGATATTTTAGATGGCCAGCAAGCAAAAAGTACAGTTTAGTATCAGCCAAGATGAAAAACCTGTCCCGCATGGTATTTCTGGAAAGGAGCACCTAGTGTTCCTGGCATGGCCAGCCCTGGAAAAGAGGGGCAAGGCAACAATCCAAGGGAAATCCTCTCTAGCATGCTTCATCAGCATTGAAGAAACTTGAAAAAATCAATCTTGAGACAACATGGAGGCAGTGAGCTTACAAGGTATTGACTTAGTATGGGAGGGTTGATTCAGGTTTTTGGCCAATGTTCCAGCTCAGTGTTTGAAAGTCAGGGAAGACACACGCAGGCAAAATACACTCTCTTCCCATCCATTGGAGATGAGTAGAGAAATAATAATTAACTGATTATTAACAGCTCTATTTTCTGTCAGTGTCCAAAGTGGGGTTTTAACCTCTCATGCTCTTACTACGGAAACAAACCTTCATGGGAAGAGACCATGACCACTCACCTGTCTAAATAATCCACAATATGGGGACTCTTATTCTTCTTTATGATCATGATTTCATTAAGCGCTTGTTGATTCCTATTCAGTCCTTGAAGATTGATTTTCTTAATGGCCACCTAGAATGACACAGAAAATCAGTAACTTTAGAAGCTGGTGGAATGAGACCACAACACACATGGAGCGAGTGATTTTGCAATGACACAGGTGAGCTCTGCCAAAGTGCCTTGCGATTAGACAAAGGAGTAATTAGGAACTGACATTCCTACAGCTCATTTCTCTGCTCCTTTGGGGGCCAGTTCCAGGACACGTGGCCACTGACCACAATTTGCCTTGTCCACTTGTTAAAAATGGTGTCTCAACTCTCACCCCCCAAAGCTCTGAGCACACTCTCTGTTTCTCTGTCCGTACTTCAGAGGAAGAAATGCGTGCCTTGGTACTCTGTGGATACATCTCGGGCTATAGGCAAGGCTTAGGGCTTTTAGGGACGCCTTGCAGATCTCTCCCTACGTGCAGTTCCCAAGTGCAGCACTGCAGGTGGCTAAGGAACTGGCAGGAACATTCAGATGTATTTGCTGGCAGCCAGAAATGGGAATTGAGGACTCTGAAGCCGTAGCCCCAGAGAGCAGTGAGATGCTGCAAGGCACCACCTTTGTTGGAGCAATTGAGAGCCAGGGAGAGCGTCCTTCTCTGAAAGGAACCGCTGCCCTCCTTGCCTTCCTTCTGGCAGCTGAGCAGGACAAAGACTGTCCCAAATGCAGCTGGCTGGCTGGCACCAGTCCGTGCTTCTTGTTCCTTTGCAGCACAGCTCTAGCCACAGCTGCAGCCACAGCTGACACGAGAGAGGAAAGCCCTGGAGAGCAGCAGAATCTGCAGGGGCTCTTGACATTTACCTGTCGTCCTGTGGCAGTGTCGATGGCTCTGCAAACCTCTCCAAAAGCCCTAGAAACAAAACAGCAGCAAAGAAAGGAGAAGCCATTTAGACCTTGGAGTGAAAGCCAGTCCAGACAGGAGATGTCTGCTGGAAATGCCTCCAACCTGCAGCATGCAGGAGGGCTCTGCCAGAAGGCAGATGATGCATTTTCCTCTCCAGTGCATGGGCACTGGGCCTGTTTCTGAAGCATTGGGGTTTAGTGCCTCAGCTCAAAAGGCCAGGTGATTCTTTCATCTTGGATTTCAGTTTCTAAACTGGGCAGTTTTTATCCTGATCACACTATTTCCTTCAGCAAACTCTTGGGAAGAAATGTTCCTTCAAACAGTTATCTGCCTGCTACAAAAAGGGGTGGTTGCTGTTTCTGGCAATGAAATCCAAGTGTCTTTGACAATTCCTTCTGACCACACTTCCAAATTCTGGCTGGTACTGAGAGATGGGGCAGACTAACCCCAGTGTCTGAATATGTTTGCAACTTGCCTGACTTCACCCTTGACAGATATTCCAGCAGCAAATCGTTGCCCCAAGATTGTGTACAAGTAACTGTGGTTGGACTCACCCTCTGCCAACAATTTCCTCTTCAATGTATTTCTTTCGGGGATTTTCCATGCTCGCCATTTGCCCTGAGGGAAACAAAATGCAAGATGTTCACTTGAAAGCAGAGATCCCACTATCCAGGAGATATAAAAGGCAGCCCTGCTGGGGCTGTACAGTCTGGCCTTCTGAGTCCTTTGTGGCCAGCTGCGTAACAACAACAACTGCAAGAACTGCAACAAGACAGGCAGCTCTGCAGTACAAGCAGGCCAGCACTGATTTCTACAGTCCTTTGAAGAGATCTCTTGACAGCAAACAAAGCACAGGGAGATGCATTCCCAGGAGAGGAGGGCATCTTCCCCACCTTGCAGCACTTTACCAAAAGAATGCCTTTCCCTTTGTAAACCCAAGCAGCTCATGCTCTAACCAATCCCAAGGGGCCTTCAGCAGCAGGACCCTCACCCTTGAGGAGCAGGCTGAGCTGGAAGACGCCCTTGCCCGTGGCCCACGTGAAGAACCACACTGCTTCTCCTCCCCCTGACAGCAGGGATCAGTCCCTGCCATTGCACTCGCCCTCTCAGCCCCGCACACGTGCCCACCTTCCCGCAGCGGGCAAGGGCAGCAAGGACAGCAGTGCTCCTCAGGTGCCGGCGGGACACGGACAGCTGCCCAGAGGAGATGCTGACCCTCTGTGAGCCCAGCCCAGGCCGTGCAGGAGCCAGCCCAGAGCAGGGGCTGCTGCCTCGGGGCAGCTCCGCGCTGCAGCGGCCGGCCGGCAGCGGCACTCTCCCAGCTAAGGAAGGCTCCAGCCTCGGCGCTCACACCAGCCCTTAGGGCCAGGGCAGCCACCGCCACAAAGCTGCCAAAGCCCAGGCACCAGCACTGACAAGCAATGGCAAGAAGGCACGGCCACACCCAGCCCCTTCCAAGCTGCTGCCCCCACTGAGGACACGGCAGGATTGGCTTGGAGAGCAGACACACCCAGGTGCACGTCAGTGCCCTTTTGTGCCAACAGGTGACGGGAGACAGAGAGTCAGCTGGGCTCTCTTCTCAGCCCCACCAGGTCTTATCTGAGGGCACAGGACCGGCAGCTGCTCTGGGCAAGAAGCAGCTTCAATGACTTGTGCTGTAGAATCACAAAGGGCTTGATGTGTTTTCCTAGAGACTGATCTGAGCAGGGCTTGGGCCAGTGGGTAGCATTCTAACAGTCATGGGAATGACTGGGAATCAGGTAGGAAAAAGTGTCATGGATCTGAGGAATATACAGCAGATGGGCTCGAGGCTCACACTTGAGAAATGCCTACAGTGCACTTTTATCTGATCATGTCCCAGGCCTATGTCTCTTGGATGTATCTTTCTAGGAACAAAACTAGGATATGAAATACAGATTGTAATAAAAAGATCTGTTTTTTTTCATTGGGGGCACAAAAAAAACAGCTCTTGCTCTCTGTTTCTGCTGTCACCTGATGTTCTTTCCAAAGATTCCTCACTGACAAATATATAATATTCTCATTAAAAACCCTGCAGATGTAGTAGTGGTAAATAAGAACATCATCAAAATGACGTCACTAAGACACATGGGGCAGAAGAGCTCCTTCAAGATGGAGAAAAAAACCTCTACCCAAAAAAAATCCGGAAAAAAACCCAAACTAAAACCACAACCAAAAGACAAAATGCCAAAACCAATCAATTTCCATGAAGGTATTTTTTTGCTCGGATGGCAGATGAGAAGTCAGGAGTCTAAGGAGAATTTAGGAAGCTGACTATTCTATCCAGTTTGGCCACTAGCACACAGGACTTGCCCAAATCATTTGCTAGCTCACAGCCTTCTGCTGATGCAAGGACAACCCCTGCTTCTGCCTTTAGCAGCTGGGGAAGCTCAGGCAAACCCCAGGCACGTCCAAGCTGCCCTCAGAGGCAGTGGGAACACCCAGAGCACTCTCTTGCTGCCTTGGAGCACAGCCTTTCCTGTGGGGAGCCCTAAATGCTCCTGGGACACCAAAGGGAGGAGAATCATTGGGTCCAGCTGTGCTGACACGTGCACACAATACACTGTCCCTCAGAGAAGAAAGACACAAGACATACTCAGGAGCTCCAGGGACTCATCCTCATCATCCTCCATCTCCTGTTGCTGAGCAGAAGCCGTGTCAGTGCTGGAGATGAACGAACTGCCCGGGTTCCACTGCACAGCTTGGCCAGCACTAGTGCCTTCAGGTGACACTGCTGCTCCTGCAGGTTCAACAGAAGAGCCTGTGGAGATCTGAGACAACAAAGGAGTTGGTGTCAGAAAGAAAAGTGGCTGGCAGAGATTAGCCCCAGATCCCATTTCAAATGCAAGCCCTTAGCAAGATGCTGTCAGCCACATGCAGGGCTCTGCCATGGGTTTGTTCTGATGTCCACTCCTCAAACTGGATGGCTCAAAGCCAAAGGCTGGTTTGACTGGAGTGCAAGGCCAGATTCATTGTCCATTTTCTCCAAAATGCATCTGCGTGGGTTTTCTGAAGGGTGACTGCCAAAATGACCATTCCACTTTCTCCCAAGGACGCTTTTCCCCCTCCAAGGGCTGCAGACACACTTGCAGCTCTTTGTTCAAATGTTCTACCTTCTCCCATGGAGTCCTCTTTTCCTCCGGCATCTTCTGAACGTGCCCAACCGGCAGCGCTGCTGCTTGGGACAGTTTCTGTGCCTCACAGGAATCTTGGGGCTCCTTGCTGCCAGTCACTTGATGGAAATCTTTGCAGGCTGCCAGGCGAGATGTCAACACTTCCACCTCAAGTCAAAGAGAGCAAAGCAGTCAGAGAGTCCAGCTTGTCCCTGTCAGCCAAGAGTCATCGACTCTGAGGAAAGGGAGAGGACCAGATTCACAAGGGATACAGACAGCTTCTTTCCAGATCCATCTGGGTCACCGTGTTCACCTGCAAGAACACCTCAAGAAACAAGGAGAGCAGGAAGAGGCCAGCAGGAATGCATTCAGATGACTGCTGGCCAAAAGGCCAAAGCACTAGTGCCACTGTGCAGGGCAGCAGCTGAGATTCAGCAGAGCAGGGAGTGTCCTTCAGAGTGCCTGTGGCACACACTGGAGCAGGATGGCACTCAGAGGCATCACCCCACCCCCCTGCTGCTCTGCAGGGGAAAGGCAAGAAGGGCAGAAAGCACCAGGTTGGTGACTGCAGTGGCTATTGCTCATTCACTCACTTGTTTCTGTAGAGCCTCTCGCTTCTCAAGGAGGAGACAAATTTTCGCTCGGTCTTCTGCTAGAATCTCTATTTCTTCCTCCAGCCTCTTCTCCCGTGCCTTGATCCTAGCCCGAGTTTTCTGCAGCTCTGCCTGCAGCTTGTCTCCAAAGTTCCGTAAAGAACAGGAGACAGAACCTTCCATCAGGGGAGTGGCTACTACTCCTCCGCTTACATGGTTTTGTTGATTGCCCCTCTCCTGATGGAGTTTCCATTGATCCTCAGTTCTTCTGATGTCTTCCCTGCTCTTCCTCCTCGCTGCCATCGTGTCACTCGGAGGTTTGGGCGGTTCTGCTTGTGCCTCTGCCTCCACGTTCTGTACAAACAAATGCAGAGCAAGTGACTGGGAGATGCCATCAGGCTCAGCTTTTTCCTTTTTCAGCGTACAAATCATATTCATTCAGCCACTTCTTTCTGCTTCCCTGCCCACCTCTGCTTCCACTGTAACCCTCCTGTCCCAGTGCTGATCTCTGCAGATGACAAGGCTCTGTGCTTTCAGTGCCTGGGGGACTCCTGGCCTCCTCAGTCCCAAGAGCTCCATTGAATTCCCCTCTCCCTGCCCTTCACTCTGTCCCACTGTGACACTAGCAGTACAATCAGCCTCCATCTGGGGCTGAAGCTCCAACAGCCTCTTTGGAAGCTGACAGGGAACGTGTCTTTTACCACACAAGAGAAGAGTGGCCCCCCAAAGATTCACGGACAACACATCATCTCTTAGCAGCTTATTAAAAGCCAAAAGACAGGTGGACTCCGAGTGCCTGCCAGCTCTGCTACTGACTGCTCTGCCTGAAGAGGCAAAAGAACAACCTGGCAACAAAGGCACCAAGATCCCTGTCTTCAAACAGCAACTCCACGTCCCCAGCGTGTCTCTGAAATGCTCCCGGGTAAGCACAGCCAAGAAGCTCACGGGGACAAACCACCTCAAAGAGCTTGTGTTGTCAGATCAAGACTTTTGGTGCCTGTGGGTACTTGGCACGTCTGTGGAGGGGGACAGGTGTCCCCAGACCACAGCGTCCCCTACGTATCCACCAAGGCTGAGCACAGTGCCTTTGACATGCTCCCTCCTCTGCAGACAGGGAACCTTCCTGCTCCAGGCTGGCCCCTATCAGAATCCCAGCAAGCTGGGGCCTAAACATGGCAGCTCAAAGCCCATTTTCCAGCTGTCACTGGCTGAGGGGAATGGCTAGGTCTGGCAGGACTGCAGCACTCAGCATTCTCAGCCACCAACAGCAAGAGCTGGCTGCTCAGAAACTTGCAGCTCTGCCTCGCACTAAAGACAGCACCCTCCAGAAGTGGCACTTACTGTCTGGGAAAGTTCCGGCTGTGGTGTGACCACAGCTGGAGCCTTTTGGTCATTTGGCTCCTCTTCGGCTTCTTGTCCAGGAGCAGAGGAAGCCGGAGGAGAGTCTGCTCTTGGTTCTGGGATCTGTGGACAGACAGGAGCGTGAGACACAGGCCATGACCCATCATTTAGAACCTTCTTTCTCTTCAGCTCTAGAACCAGCTCTACTAAGCACAAATCATCAACTTGGAGAGCAAGGGGATTCTAAGTCACTCTGACTAAATTCTAATGGGCTGATTCAACTGGACACTGCAAATTGCTCCAAATTACATATTCCCCCCTGACTACTATCAGGAAGCACCATTCTCTCTGCAAAGCTGATCTTTTAGTTCTTTTAAAGCTCTGGAATGGAAAATTAGGAAATAGGCAGTGATGCCTTTGCTCTTGCTGCAGCAGACATGGAAATGGATTTTCTTGCAGCCTACTCAGCTGGCCCTCTACACTCTACTGCCACAGGCCAAGCTCACAGCTTGCTGCACAATTTTAAACACCAGGAACATCAAATGTTCTTTCCTTACTCACCTCAGGATCAGCACCTCTGAATACCCGGCTCAGGTGACCTGCAGTAGGCAAGGGAAAATGAAGCAGATGCTTTGAGAAAACTGGAGACAACCATTTTTAGAAGACCTTCCAAGAAGGCCTCCCAGTCTACATTTTCAAAGTTGTCCTGCTCGACCCAGCAATGGAGGAATTGGCAAACTCTGCTGCCACAGACTCTCCCACGGAGGGAACGCAACTCCTGCAGGTTCCCTTGCAAATGCTGCCCGCACGGCCCTGGCTACACACACCCCCTTTTGAGCTGAACATGTTGACAGGAGCTTTACCCAAGCGGCATCCCAATGGCCTTTCTGTTTCCAAATCAACTCAGTCACTAAGAAAGAGCAGGAAGACACAAAAACCAGGTTAGGTGACACCCAGGGAAAACCTCGACTTACCTGCCAGGTGAGTCAGGAAATAGCAGGAATAAGTAACTCCATAAACAGTGAAAACTGCAGCGGCGAGTTGCCCAATCATTGTGGCAACTGCTGTGCAAGTTTGCAGACTGCGCTCTAACGCTAGCTAAAAGGAGTCTCCTGTCAGTCAGCAGCTGCCCACTGACAAAAGCCTCAAGCACAGGACCAAGTTCCTGCACTGAGCAAGCTCAAGAGCTGCTCTGACACCCCTGAGGCCTTCCGTGCACCAAGGCAACCTTGCGATGTCACCACGACCACGTGGCAACCGTGCCCTGACATCACAAAGCAAAGCCCTGTGACGGTCTGTGAATCGATAGAGACGGATAGAGTGATATTTGTGTAGGCCTAGGCTGCATTTTTACCTCTTTCCCCCCTCAGCTGCCTGTTTCAGCTCTTGTTTCTCCCCCTGTGCCCCCTGTGTCCCCTGTTGCTGTGCTGGGTCTGAGCTGGCGGCCAGGCCGGGCGGAGCAGCAGTTCCAGCCTCGGCTGTCCCTGGAGCGCTGGGAGCTGCCGGTGGCCCCAGGCACTGTCCCCTGAGCCAGTGACATCTGCTGTCCTTGTCCAGGGGTGCTGCTCTGCAGGGGAGGAAGCAAGAACAGAGTGAAAGTCTTTGAAGATGGGGTGGCAGGAATCCCTCTGCTTAGATCACTGTTTAAAGATAAATGGACTGTAGCATAGAGAGGAATAATTACATGGATATTTATATATGCAAGTTACTATTTGTATAGGAATATTTCTGTATGTATCTTGGTATATTTATAAATGTATGCTACATATATATGTGTCTGTATATATGCATACATCTTTGTAATAACATATGTATATATGGATGTAAGTATATGTATATGTATATGTAAGTATGCTGTTCTATGTGTGTTTTAATTCTATTTCCTATGAATACAGTTGTGTAGGTATTTCTGTTTATGCAGTTGGAGTTATATGGCTCTTTAATTAGGTATATTGGTATTCCTAGAAGTAAATATATCTAGTTTTCTATTTACATCTGTGTATTGACTTCTGTATTTTGAGGTGGGTGTATCTGGGTGTATCTTTCTATTTAAACATGTTTGGAGATGTATAGTTGTGTCATTGTATCGATTGAGATCTTTGTAGACGACTGTTTAGATAGAAATACTGATATTTTTGTATTCCTAGATGGGCTTTAGGCTTGCAGTAATACGTAATAAATTAAGTTGCTAAACACCTAATTGATCTTTGTGTCTAGTGACTTGTTGTCGATGTTGGCAATAAATTAAGTTTTCTTAACTGAAGTGGATATTTCTATATTTTTACATAGCATTGTTGTAAAAATCTAATAAATTCCTTTTTTTAAGACTCAAATTGACATCGGCATAGTTCTGTATTGTCAGCGCAGGTGTAGCAATTTGTAATAAATTACATTTTCCATGTGAAATCAATTCTGGTGTATTTGTTGATCAGCAGCGCAGCTGTAGGAATCTGCAAGAAATTACAATTGTCAACTGCGATGGGTGTTTTTTGATTTGTGCTGTCCAGAGCAATGAGCAGTTTTATATACTGGAGGATTTTGGCCATGGAAATCTCCATCCATGCCCAGCACATGCCCCACTTGCACTCAGGCTGGGCAAGGCAGGTGCAGATTTGGGATGGCAGCAGAGCCACACCTTGGCTGAGAACTCGCTCCAAAGGCCGCTGAGAAAACTCCGGGATTCCACGAAGCATCCAGCTCCAACCAGAGCCACCCAGGGAGGACAAATCCACCCGCCATGCCATGGGCAGCTCTTCAGGAAGTGCTCCAAGTGTCCCTCTGAAGGTCATCCTGGAGCCCAGGAGCCAACAGGGATCCTGAGCCAGCTCCGCTGCCTTTGGCAGCACTTTGCAAACGAGCTGCAGCAAGGGGGAGGCCGCAGGGCTGTGAGTGCTGCAGGCCGGCGATGAAGGAAGGGCCATGGACACCTGTGCTGACATGCTCCAGAATCCACAAGGATTCTGGGGGAGAAATGGCAAGCAACAAGTTCCCACAGCCACGACAGTGATGGAAGCCCTTGCTGTGAAGTTCCCTGGAGGAACTCCCAGGGGAGTTGCTGCTGTAAGAACTAGTACCAGAAGGCACAAATGTAGTAACACTAGGAGATGGCCTCTAGGACCCACAGGCAATAGCTTAGGGAAAGATCAACTCTATATTTGATATATTCTATTGATTATGGCATATCAAAATATAGAATATGCAGCATTATATTTGATAAATTGCATCTATGATACATATAAATATGTACCATTGAGTGCAGTTTCATAAATATTTTCATTTCATATAGATCTGATATATTCTTCCCACTTGGGGGAGTGAAGATGTACTGCTGTTGAGAACCTTCTGCCCACACAGCAGTCAGGCCACAGGGCTGTGCGTGCACACCCACCCACCGTCCTTGTTCTTCTCGGCATCTTGGGGCTGCTGTTGGCACAGAACTGGGATGAATTGAACTCGACACACCTGTCCATGTCCAGCCTGTCATCAACGCTGATGTGGCAGGGCACAACACAGAGCTCTCAAATCACTCACATTATCATACATGCTTTCATTCCTGCTGGGGAATGGGGAACTTAGAAACACCAAAGACACAGAAAAGAGGTGGAAAAAGTTGGGATCTTTGGTACACTGCTGGTACCCTCATGTAGGAACATTTGTTGGGTTTTTTAAGGTGATAACTTTCCAAAAACTAGCAAAGCTGCTCAGCATCGGTCACCCAGTTGTGAATGGTTTTCTTGGCTTGGCAAAACTGCAGTGTTAACTGCGGACTCCGTCCTTGGTTCAAACCACCTGCCCTGACCTGCAGACAAAAGCACCAGCACCAGCAGAAGCTACATCAGCCACTTTTCTCAAAAAGCTCTCTTCAATATGCCAGAGGAAAGGAAAACATGTCAGACAGTGTGGACTAATGACAAGACTCTGAGCAACAGTTAAAAAGCAAAGGGCCGCAGCTTCTCTGGGACACTCCTCGTGCTCCAAGGCAGCCAGGCCGCCCTGGCTGCCCGGGACCCTGCGCTCCACGGGCTCTGCAGAGCTGCACAGCGGGGAGGCAGCCTCGGGCACCTCAGGCCCTGGGCACCAGTGGCCTTCTTGGTCTGGACGGCTGCCTCTGGGCAAATGCAGCCTGCTGGCCCTCTGCTCTTGGCCCTAGCCCAGCCTTGCAGGGCTAATCCTGCTCCCGCTCTGAAACGTGCTCAAGAGGGACTCATTTGTTTCCAGCTTTCCAGGGCATTGATTTGCACCACAAAATACTGAAGGACTAAGGCCTGAACAACAGGCCCTGAGCTAAATCTGCCCTCTGGATGACCCTTCCAACCAAACTTTCAATGGATCTGCTCCTTAACCAAGTGTTACTATCATTAGGATCTATGCATTCATTCATTGGTGAAACACATCTTTACCTTTCAGCATGAAGAAACCAGACAAGGCCACATCTGGCCTTGGTTCCTCCTTGAGCCCTGGACAGGCTCAGGGAGAAAACCAAGAGGAGAAGGAAATCAGATCTCCTGCCCCAGAAGGTCTGTCAGATTGCTCGTTCACCACTGTCAAAGCTGGGCTACTCTCACAGTGCAGTCAGAAGCCTGGTGGCCAAGAAAGGGGGAGGCAGTGTAGGATTTCCTAGTTCCTCGCAGTGACTTTCCCGAGCTTTGCTGGGACAGCTTTCCCCACCTGATGAGTGGATCTGGATGAAGGATAAAGTAAAAAGGGTGTCTGCTGATGTATCTTTCTTAACCACTAGAGGCAACCTTTTGTACCAGTGATAAGGTGCATTGCTTACCACCTTCTTTTCTGATTTGTCTTTGCACTCCTGCATGATAGTAAATGACACTGTTGCTTCAGCTGGTGTCTGTGTCTGTGTCTGTGACTCTCCCTGTTGCAGACAGGTAAAAAATGTTATTAAAGAAAGGTCTTATGGAATATGGATGAGGCCATGCTACTTTAGCTAAGCAGTGAGCAATAGCTTGCAAGTTCCCAGTTGAAAACTGTTTAGAGAAAGAGAAGTTTGTTCACACAACTGCCTATTCTTAGGGAGAAAAACAAGTGCATCTGCATAAATATTAGCTCTGTTCCATCAGAACCCACCAAGGAAAAATGGAAACAACCTGAAACTTAGCATATACACACAAATGACCTTCTGACCAATAAATGAGGCAGTAAGGAAACTACCCGCCAACGGGTGTGGTGCATGAGGTCCCTGAAAACTGGACAAAAGAAGCGACGTGAATAAAGAATTGGCTTTATCTGCATGAAGGATATGGAGTCTCGGCTGATTCATTACAACATCTCCCCACCACCAAAACAAACACACAGCCAGTTGAGCACAAGACCTGCCTCCCTGCCAGCCCATTTCTTGGAAAACACCCGATTGCCATCTCTGCAAGTGCAATCCCCACTTTCCAACTACCTTTTCTGCAGCCAGGCGAGAAAAGTAGTCGCTCTCAGCTCCGGACACCTCCAGACACCAACTGCTTTCAGCAGTCACAAGCCTGAAATATCAACTTCCTTACTGAACCAGCCCACTGGGAGCTCACACAGGGAGGCCTTTTGTCCAAGGATACCCACACTAGAGCTCGAGGCTGGAGCAGTTTGAAATGCAACACCTCCAGAGTTTAAACCTCCCTTTATCAAATGAGAACATACCAACCTGCCCCAAAGGGAAAGGAAAGAGAAGCTCTTCTCCCACAACAGCAAGCTCTGTGCTTCCTTTGGTTCCAGTGGAGAGTGGAGGCCATGGGCTACTCCTCACTTTGGGAAGGAACCTTGGGAAATGGCCTGACCTGGGAGACCAGCAGAGGGAAGTTCCCCAAAAGGTATGGAAAAGGATCTCTGCAGGGAAAAAGAAAAAAAAAAGAAAAAAGAAAAAAGAAAAAAAAAAAAAAAAAAAAAAAAAAAAAAGGTTAATTGAAACTTTTCAAAAAGTTCTCAGACAGAAATTTCTGCCCCAACATGACAACCCCAAAGTCTCTGTGGTTTTTCAGGACACATCATTTTTGTCAGTCCCCCCAAGCACAATCAGCTCCCCAACAAGACTTCAAGACTAAAGGACAAACCTTCCCCCTTCACCTCTCCACACCAGCTCTAGGGAGTCTCTGTCCACTGCAAGATCTCCTTGGTCAGTCTGCATTGGCAGGAGCTGGCTGCAGGAGGCATTTGCATTGGAAATCTCCCCAGATGGGGGGAAAAACAGAAGAAGCGATTCCTGAGGAAAGAAAATGGCAACGTCATTTGGGAAAACACCGGCATGAGCTCCCTACAAGTGAAGGCCTTTCATCCCTGGCATAAAGCAACATCCATCCATGGGGCAGCACTAGCGTTTTGATGACAATGCTGACAAAATCACTGCCCCTTCCTGCTGCTGTTGCTGACAGCGAATCATGAGAAATGTTCCAACTCTGCAAAAAACAGGCAGACATGGCGAGAAAAAAACAGTTAGTCTGCTGAAAAGGTGGCCAAAAGAATGCTTTCTAATGTCCCCTTTTCATCCTTTCCCCAGCCAAGACAAAGCAATGGCCTTTTCCTCCGTCACCGACGGTGATCCAGGCACAGGATGCAGCGTGGGGACAGAGTCCACCGTTGCTCTCAGAGCCCACCCTGCCCAGGGGCTTCCCGTGCCGAGCTGAACTGAGCCGAACAGAGCCGAACCGAACCGAGCCGAGCCGAGCCGAGCCGAGCCGAGCCGAGCCGAGCCGAGCCGAGCCGAGCCGAGCCGAGCCGAGCCGAGCCGAACCGAGCCGAGCCGAGCCGAGCCGAGCCGAGCCGAGCCGAGCCGAGCCGAGCCGCGGCCGTTGGTCTCCGGTCGTTGTGGCCACAGTCGGCGATGGACGCCATGGCGGAGCTGCCGCTGCCCGCCGGGCTCAGCGCCGGCACCTTCCCCGCCAAGCTGTGGCGCCTGGCAAACAGCCCCCGCGTCCGCTCCGTGCGCTGGGACAGCCAGGCGCGGGGGCTGCTCATCGACCGCTCCCTCTTGGAGCGGGAGCTGCTCGGCCCGGGCGGCTCCCAGGGGCCGGCCCCGCACACCTTCCGGGCCACGCAGTTTCGCAGCTTCCTGCGCCAGCTGAACCGCTACGGCTTCCGCAAGGGGCCGGGCTGGGTTGGCGCAGCCGCGCCGGGCGATGCCGGCACCTGGCTCCACTACAGGAACCCCTGGTTTCGCCGCGACCGCCCCGACATCCTGCTCCGCATCAGGCGCCGGAGCGCGGCCAACAGGCAGCGGCCGGCGGCGGGGCGGGAGGGGCTCAGGCGCCCGCCCTGCGGCTTCAAGCCGCTGCCCAGGGCGCAGCCGCTGCCGGACGGGCGGGACGGGCGCGCTGGCTTCAAGCCGCTGCCCCGGTTTTTAGGTGTCCACTCCACCTCCTGTGGGCACTGCAGTCCCAGGGAGTTCTCTGGTTTGCGTGTTGCCATCAGGGGTGTGAGGGGAGCAGCGGGAGCACGGCCCCATGGGAAGGAGACAGTTTCAAAATGGACACCGGTACGAAATGGGGGGTGAGGGAGAGCGGTAAAGGTATACAAATGAACTTATTCACATGCAAACTTGGAACAATAACGGATACAAATGGATAAGTCTTTAAATATGTCTTTAACCTAGTAAACGTGGAACAGTAACTTACGCCCCTACGGAATGGGACATGAGCAACTACGAGCATTAACAAGGGTACAGGTGTGACGTAGCATTAACAATTGATACAAACATTTACAACACGGAACACTGTGATTACTTAAGTAGACACTTTATATGAACCTTCTGTTTCGAGATTTTAGTCCCCATAAAACCCCAACAAGCTCAAGGTCCATTTATAATAAAAAAAAAGGGTAGTCAAGCTTCCAGGACTGCAGACACATGGAAATGAGACCCCCAAAAACAAACACAAAGTCCTTTTGTCGGATAAAAAAGGGTAGTCAAGCTTCCAGGACTGCAGACACATGGAGGTGAGACCACCCCTAAACAGGCTGAAGGTCCATTTGTAGGAGAAAAATGGGTAGTCAAGCTTCCAGGACTGCAGACACACTGAAGTGAGATCCCCAACAAGAAGCTCAAGGTCCATTTGTAGGAGAAAAACGGGGAGCAAAACTTCCAGGGTGTTCTCACTTTGATGTCTCTGCAGTTCAGGAGGTTTGACTATCCTTTTTTTCTCCAAAAATTGGACCTTGAGCTTGTTTGGGGTGGTCTCACTTCCATGTGTCTGCAATCCTAAAACCTGACTACTTGATGTTTTCCTACAATAAGCCTTAAACTTGTTTAGGGGGGGGTCTCCCTTCCATATGTCTGCAGTCCTAGAAGCTTGACTACCCTTTTTTCTCCAAAAATTGGACCTTGAGCTTGTTTGGGGTGGTCTCACCTCCATGTGTCTGCAGTCCTGGAAGCTTGACTACCCTTTTTTCTCATACAAATGGACCTTGAGCTTTTTTTTGGGGGGGTGTCGCTTTTCTCTATCTGCAGTCCTGGAAGCTTGACTACCATTTTTTCATTTGTAAATTGACCATAAGCTTGTTGACAGCAGACTCATGAAAGTGCCACCCCTCTAAGAAGCTGCAGGTGCAATTTTTAGAGAAAAAAGGGTGGTCAAGCTTCCAGGACTGCAGACAAATGGAAGTTAGACTGCCAAAAAGAAGCTCAAGGTCCATTTGTAGGAGATAAAAGGGTAGTCAAACGTTCAGGACTGCAGACACGTGGAAGTGAGACCACCCCCAAACAAGCTCAAGGTGTATTCATAGGAGAAAAAAGGGTACTCAAGCTTCCAGGACTGCAGACACATCCAAGTGGGTTGCTGCATGAGCCAGTGTTTTTTGGTTTGCTTGTTTTTCTTTTATTTTCCTCCTCTTTTTTTTTTTTTTTTTCCTCCTTTTTTTTTCCCAACAACCTCCTGGAGTGCTACAGGAAAAGGGCAGAATTGCTGGACAGTGCCCAGTCAAAACGGGACCTGGGGATGCTCGTTACAGCAGCTGAACATGATCCAGCATTGTGCCTTTGTGGCTACAAAGGCCAACAGACTTTTGCAAATATTAAGAATATGCTAAATTTTGTTCAGAAAACATTTCCTTCCAAGTCAATATCAATTAAAATGTAACACTGTTAAGCAACTTTTGAAAAGCTGTAACTAAAGCTCCCACGGTTTTATTACTTTTTATTACTGAGCTTTTAACAGAGCTGTTCCAACATTCCGTAAGTTTTTGCCCGAGATTTTATCTTGCCTTCATTCACATGGAATGAAATTCAGGAGGATCAGAAGTTGTTCCACGAGTCACAGAAAGGCCACTATTCCCAAAGGAGTGCAGAGTTTTTAGGTTGCTTCTCATGTACCCCCAGGAAATATGCAAGAGTCTGGTTTAATAAGCCAGAGCATTAACTAGAAGCATGACATGTAAGATTTGATCTCTTCCCCTTTCCCTCCTCCTACATTTGACAGTCTGGAACTGGGAGAGTGGCAGGGTTGCCCTCTTTAAAGTTTCACTGAAATGAAGTATACAAAACAAGCTCCCATTTTTATGAAATCACATTTCCCCACTCCAGATAAATCCTGTTTCACCAGAAAACCTCTGCTCAGCTCCTTTTGTACATCCATTCTATGGGATATCTGCTTTCTGGTCCAGAAGCACTCTGGACTGATGAGGTAAAACAGGTAAGAGAAGAGATCACAAAGACGTAGTAAAGGAAGACCTTCCCAACCCATTTGAAGAGTTAGACAGAACTAACAGCATCTCCCACGTGAGCATCAATTAAGAAGTGACAAAGGGACAACACCTGAAAAAAAGCCTTCAGCAGACTTTGCCTGTCAGCTCCATCAGCCTCACTAACATCATTTTCATAAGGAGGACAATTTGTGTTCAAGGTTGCTTCCTGAACTCACTTCTCCAAACTGTCTGACCTGCAAAGGTGATGGCTTTGTTGTCACTGACCGCACCAACTGTCCTGATGGATCACTAAGCTCTCCAGCAGCTTCTCAGTATTTTGTAATAGGCACAGAAATGGCAAAGCAAATAAACTACAATAAAAAATTTAAAACAAACAAAAAACCCACAAACAAACCATGGAGAGTCTTTGAACTTCAAAAAAACAGAAGGCAAATTGTTGTTAAAAAACCATAGCAAGCACCCAGGGCCAACCAAACTAATGCTTAGGAAAGCTTACAGAGTCTAAAACACAGTATTATTCTGCCTTCCTAATTCAATGATAGAGTCAAAGTTTCTATTTGACATATCCCACATAATCGCACTCAATTGTAGCACTGCCATTCAACAGAAGCCAAGGATCCAGAAATGGAAAGAATTGCCCAATGTGGTATATTCAAGAATCTCTCCTTAATATTGAACCAGATCCATGGCCTATGTTCTCATCACTTATGCCATGTGTTATACAATGCACTTAGGCTTAGGAAGTATTATCAGGACAGCTCTAAAAGTAGTATTTCTGAAAAGAAAGGGAAGAAGATTAAGACAAAAAGAACGTCTCTTCCAGGTGTTCCCAAACAGGGCCCAGCTCTTCTGACAGACACTTCAGTTGGCTGCCTTTACCTTGGTTTGGTTTTTAAGCAGAGATACTCATTCCAAGCTCTTCACTTCCCTCTAGCTCCAAATAATTTTTTCATTAGTGAACGGGACATTATTTTTTATGCAAATCAAAGGCCCAAAGGAGTTTATTTTATCACCAATACTTCTATCTGTACAACAGGTATAAAGAGAGCAGTACATCCACCCTAAACCTATCATCAAGGTATCCTGCTGTGCTGCTGATCAATGATACTCTCTCCAGTTCTGCCTCTCAAACAACACAGGGAAGAGTATTCCCAACAAGCTGAACTTTTTCAGGAGTAAAGTTGTCCTATTCCTTCCAATAATGAACTCTGGATCCCTGGTGAGTAACTCACATTTAACCGGCAGCATTCTGGGCTGCTCCTATTAACTGCAACAGCCTGGACAGCTTGAACCTCAACAAAACGTGCAGTAAACGACTGAGCTAATTTAACCTCATTAATCCTCAAACCAATAGAATAATTTGATGTCCACACAGCAGCTTGTGTGCCGCCTCCAACATAAACACGGCCCTGCAGGAAATCCACACCAAAAATGTGCTGCAGCCCTGCTGCCAGAGCTACCGGGGCTGGGAGAATCACTGCACAGTCTCCGAGCCCCCTCGCCAGCTGCACGGCATGGGTCACACGCTTTGTTTGTTCTTGTTAACAGTCAGGGGTTGTTTCCAACCTGGATGTATCCTGACATCTCCCCAGTGCCGCAGTTTTATGGAGGAGGCTCCATTTTATCTGTAAACTGTTTACCTCCAGTTTCGACGTGAACACAAAAAGCATTGCTAGGAGAGGCAAACACAGAAAACCAAGCAGCACTGGCACTTCTCAGGCAGATACTTAGCTGGATTTAAGCTCCCTATTAATCATTAATTACAGCAGCATTTCAAAAATTTAGGTTTTGAAATAATTTCAGCACTACTTAATCACAAAGGATGTAAGGTCTCCCTGAATATTTAGGAACATCTACTTTCAGGGAGGCATTTTAAGAAATGTTCTTTATATATAAACTATTTGTTATTTAAATTACTGCTGAAAGCCAAGTGCTTTATTTTGTTCAATACAACACATTTAAAACAATAACATGAGATTTTAATAGCAAAATCACCTAGCCCACAAAACACTGTTCTATGCTGACTAGGGTGGCAAAACAAGGGTAGTTTCTAAACACAGAAAAATAAATTTTAAAAAAGGATTTTTCTAAGCATGTAAATGCAGGTCTTGGTACCACATACAAGAACTTCACTTGCAAAGGAACTTGGTCTTGCTAGAGTTTTAAGTACGGTGGTTTTTTATCAGACCTGGCCTCGCTCATGCTTTGTGCCACTTGTAAAATGGAACAGGGCATTTTAGGAAAGAAGTACCTCCCTTCAACTCCTAAAAGCTGTGACTGAAGCCTGTTAAGTTTCAGTAGCGTTTCAAATATACCAGGGCATCCTCAGCTTTACCTTCTTTATAGGACAAGGTCCAGAAACCCACTGGCAGTTAGAGGAGCCACATAATCAGTGTTCAGCATTTCTACCAACCAAATTATCCCTGATAAATAGATACGACCTAGCATGAGAATTCACTTTTACTTCAGCATATTAAAAGTTATTTATTTTAAGGATAAATATATATCTCTTTCACAACTACACTGCAACACAGACACGAGTCCAACAACAAAACAGCAGAACAAAAATACATCCCCCTAATATAGCATATCCACTGTTTTTTCTTCATCAGCCATACAAGATTGATGGAAACAGGAGAGATTTTCCTTCTAACACAGCAGGTTAAGCGTCTTGAGAGAAGTCAGATGTCACTATTATCTGCAAGCACACAAGAAAACGAACTCATGCCAAAGAAAGGGATAATAAAATTGAAGTCTAAATGGAAGTTGAGAGAAAAAAAAGTCCTGCTCCAACAGGTTAATCTCTAGCTAGTTCCTCTTGTGACAAGTAGCTTTAAATAGTCATTTCACTCAAATTCTCCTACAACAAGTTTTCCTTGGAAATGAAACAATTTCTAGAACAAGCATAACTATCTTTGACCACACAAAACAGCATCACATTTTGAACTACTCTAGCAAAAAGTCAACTTTTTAAAAAAGATTTACTAAGAAGACAATTTGAAAAGTAACTTTACTCAGAAGTGATAGAATCAGCTGTAAATACTGGATGGGAAATTCCTGAAGAGACAAGTTTTCCCTTGGAGAGAAATTAAATAATACAGCAATTTACATTTCCCAACAACAATACTGCCTTTCTTTCCAGTTCATCCAGAAAACTCGGAGTATAAACCAATGGCACAGATTTGGCTCTTACACACACCCAACTCCCAGGACATTTTGTCACGCTCATCGTGCTGCATTCACTGGCTCTCCCAAATATTAATTGCCTTCTATCTTCGATATCTACTCGTGACTTGGGCGATTTTGCTTCAGGTTTTAATGCTTGGGATTTTTTTACACAGGACTATACACCTCAATAAATGTATCCAGGAAAGACTGGGTTTGATGCCATTTTTACAGTAGAACCCAAATTTTCAGTACTTTCTACCTACTTGTCCATTAACTCTTGATATAACAGAAAAACAATAAAAGCCATAAACCTCTTACTTTAGTAGCCTTCTGGAGGAGTAATTCAATAACTTCTTGCAAAATAAAACAGCAGCTTATAAAAATTAAAAAAAAATGTCTTCACCACAGTAATCATTACAGCAGGGCAGATGCAACAACGATGCATTTGTTTAGTCCATCTAGACGTGGAAAAGGATTAAAACAAGTAGACAGTAGCACAAGTCACCAGCACTTATTATCTAAGCCATAAACCTAAGTGTACTTCTGTGGGAAAATTAATTACAGACATGGGGGAAATCAGATCAGTCACTATCAGGCAAAGTGAGCAGAAAATACAGCTCTGTTGTCCACTCCTGATTGAGTCGCAGGATCAAACAGCACCAAGTGCAAGTGAACTGAGGGGGAATTATTATTATGCCTTTTCATCACTGGAATCGTGCTGCCCCAGACAACCCCGACTCCTGTGTCTGGGCTAATTGCAGCCTGTTAAACCTCACAAGGAGACTGCAGCACAGCAACACCTCAGAGGGGGGAGAAAGACAGTTTAAGGAGGGAACAAGCCAATGAGAAAATCCTGTCCTACAGCTGAAGGAGAAGGAAACAGCCAAGCTAACAGGACACCTGCAGAACAAACAAGGGTCCACACCAGGCTGTGTGCACACACCCGCATGCACAGCCACACCAGCACTGCCTGCTGGAAACACCTTCCCCCATGATAAAATATCAATGCCAAAGGTCAAAGGCTTTGAGAAAAAAAAAAAATATAAATTCAGTGATAAGGCAACTTTTCTAAATCCATTTCACAAATACTTGTTATTTCAAGCCTTAAATCACTAGTGGTAGGATAATACAGCAGACTCGGAGATGTAGATTTATGCAATTTGCAGTTACTTAAGAGAAGGGCTTGTTTATACCTGTGTATTTTCACCAAACCCAAGAACTGCAGGTGTCATTAAGCTACACTAAAAACTGCTCCCCCTTCAGAGAAATCACAGCCATGTCCTACAACTCATGCAGTCTGTTCTACCTCTAGGTCCACTAAGGATTGATTTCCAAACTGTGTCACAACTTCAGGATGACACAGAATCCAAGTATTACCAATAAATAAATAACAAAAGCTCTTTTTTTGAAGATGAGACACTAATTTACCAGCACATAATTGTAACTGAGCTGTTACATACTCCAGCTGAAACACTCCTGGTTTGATGTTGGTAGAAGACATTCACTGCATATGAAGCTTTACGCATCACATTGAACTAATTTAATTGTAGGTGAGCAATTCTCTCAAGTTCTGACTGAACTTCCCTATTGATCAGTTATTTCTCCTTAAAAAATATACACCTGAATTTTACTCTCCCTCCCAACTCCCATAAAGAGGAG
Organism: Chamaea fasciata; assembly: GCF_029207755.1. Lineage (NCBI taxonomy): Eukaryota > Metazoa > Chordata > Aves > Passeriformes > Sylviidae > Chamaea > Chamaea fasciata. Next base: position 53,230 of record NW_027094415.1, read on the forward strand.
TGGACTAAAACTGGTTATAAAATGTTAGTAAGTGTGCCAGCCAGCAAGTATCCGAGTGGCTTAATCATTAAAGCTGCCGTTCATTTCCACTAACCACGTGGATGCTTTCAAATGTCTCAGTCCCAACCAGAAACTGTAATATTTTTACAGACCACAGGCAAGCAAGATGGAAAATTACCTGCTGTACACTATGTTTATGCACGTGAACATGGATGACATTGGGCATAACAACGGCAATTCTGTAGTTGGATGTCCTTTCTGCTTGTTCAGTGTACTCTACACAGCTGCCTTACAAACATGTCAATGTAGGGTAGCAGTTAGGTTTAAAATCAGTTGCAACATGGCTTAAGGAACGAGTTATTTTTGTAATCCAAACTCACTGGGATCCACGTTTGTAAGGATTTCACAGAAAACCAGACAAGTGTATCTGCACATCAGCAGCTCCACAGCACAAACTGTGAGGAACAAAGGCCAGTGGCTGCTCAGGGACTCTTCCCATGAGGCAGCTGATGCACAGGAGCTGCTCTGTGTAGAGTGTGATGATTTACCCAGCCAGTGTTTAAAATGCCCATATTACCTGATATCTGCAGCCATTTTAAGAAGGGGAAGTACTGGGAGCAAAGTCCCTCATGGATTCCATGCAGAATTGCAAATTCCTCTGTTTGGGTGCAGAAAACTGTCTTTGCTAAGGTGACTAACTTAAATTTTTCCACATTTAATTTCACTGTTCCTCCTACATCCAGCATACTGTCAGAACGAGAGAAAACTGCATTCTACCCTAAGTGCAATTGCTACATTAGACAATTCTTTCAAATGCTGGTTTTGTTGAGCATCCTAGTAATTGTCCTATCTCAAAGACTGGCTTAATCCGTTCTGAAAACAGCTTCTCCTTTATGCTTTTAGAATTACTAAATTTTTTAAGTAATTAACATTTTCCCTCTGACTAATTCTGTTGGTGGACATCAGCAATTTGAAGCTGTCCACACAATTCACTTGCTTTGTTCTCTGCACTATCCAAGACTGACATTTAGGTTTAGTTTGTAGGAGGTTTAAACCCATCACTCGCCACGAAATCCAAATCAGTGATTTCAATAATGCCTGAAACACCAAGGAATTTGGGAAAGGACAGGAAGGCACTCCCACACTTTAAGGGACAGGAGAGAAAGCTTTAAGCAGTTTCTCAAGCATTCCCCCCTTTCTGACCAGTGACATTTGGTCTTGCTTGCTCTATGCTGGGTATTTCTCCTGGGCATTTCTGTAGGAATGGGCACTGCTCCAGTGAGAATAAATGCACAGCTGAGTGTCATTGATTCACTGATTTGTAAACATCTAAAGCAGGTATTGAACCACTGTCTGACTGGAGAAAAACAGCCTGTGGATCAGAAACAGCAATTAATTACCAAGACTTTTTTTGCTGAATTGTGCATACAAAAAAACCCCCTGAAAGATTCAATCAAATTCATTTTACTGTAAACCTTTCAAAGATGAACGAAAAGCCTCTTGGTCCATTTGAAAACACACGGATAACTGTGCTTTCTTTTAGAGTATCACAAAATTACAAAAGTTGCCAGAGGAAGTAAGAAAACAGTAACAAAACCCACCACAGATAAAACTTCACAAATCTCAATTCCAAGACACTGACAGAAATGGTTTATATCTAGCTCTGCTACTGAAGGCTCATTTGCAAAAATTGTGACCACAAAATGCATCACAAATTGGTTTTCTACCTCATTACTGCTGATTACTAGGTAATACAACATTAATGGTACTTTTTCAACATCTACTTTTTCTCAAGGTGCATAAATCTCTGTAAAATTGCTTTATCTTACTTTCCAAAAATTTGAAAGGCTGGTCTTCAGATGTTTGAACAGCAATCTTTCCACCACAGGGCAGCACACTTCCTTTTAATATAAGTAACACACTCATCAGATCATTTTCACCTCCTGATACAAAATCAGATGCACTCCCCAAAGAGGAAAATGATTCTCCAGCTTCTATACCTGAAGTATATTTACAAATTATTTACGAGTGTGACCAGATTGTACCATGTCCCTTCCTAAGAGCTTCTAAAACACACAGTGAATCCAAAGGAAGCAAAACAAGATTTCTAAAGCAGTTGAGTCAACTTTCATAGAAGCTATTTTTTTTATGCAGAAATACAAATACTTTTTAGAAACCAGCAAGGGTATTGATGTTACCAACACAGAGCACATGGTTTGGTGTGACTTTTATGAATTTACAGCCTAAACTACTACTACCACTTCGGCATCTGGCTGATATACTTCTCTCCACTAAACATGACTGTCTGCGAAGAGAAAAAAGTTAAACAGACTGTTTCCCTGAGGTTCTCAAGAAACCTTACTTCAAAAGGATAAGCAACTGAAGGTATTTTGTCAGCAGCAGCTCCCTCAGAAGTGCCCATTTTCCTGAGCAGGGGATATTTGTCAAGAAAGCAAACTGCACAGCCAGAGCAGGGAGCAGTTCAGTCACACCATCAATAGCGTAAGGATGAGAGACCCAGTGCTTTGGTACCAAAGCCCATCAGCCCAGTGAGAATCTGCATGAAGCACAACTGTCAGTGCTGACCGGGACATGAACTGAACAGGGCTGCCTTTCACTGCTCTTTCCTTACCATAGTTATTATACCCGCAAGTGAAAGGTTTTACACGTTATACAACCTACCCAAAAGAGTACCTCCCTGCAATGAAGCAAAACATGAAAAACTGTTCTCACTATAGTACTGCAAGGGAGGAGAAACATATCCCTAAAAGCTCTCTCCGACCTCCTTCTTTTGCAAGCTTATATTGGGATGGGGCAGGAACAATACCTAACCAAATGCTATGAAGGATCTTTTCAGACAAAAAGGTAAACTTTGTCAATACCAGACAGAGAAGTTCAGACAGACCTTTTGAGCAAGAAGTAGAAATTTAACGGTAAATGCCACCACTACATCTACTTTCAGATGAGGGTATTCATTGAGAATTTAACAGAAAAATAGATTTCAAAGACAATAAACCATAATCCTTAGCTCTAGACAAACTGCCCACAGTACCAAGACATGGCTCAATTCAAGTGACTTTGAGCAAAAAGCTCCTTTGAATGAGGCGCATGAAAGGCTTGACCTCAATTTTGCATTTCACAAGGCAGGTTATTTTTCAGAACATCAAATAACCAACCAAAATACGGGTCAGTTGTTTGACCAGACTATGTTTAGTGAATGAAATCCAACAGCTCAATTACAACTTAGCAAACTCAAGCCATTTAATTCCAAAATCCTAAATCATGCTGTACATCTATGAATTGCAAAACTGCACAAGGTCAGGAGCTCTCTTCTGATCCTTGGCCACTCGGAAGAAGGGAATTGCCGAGAACACCTACTGAACAGTACAAAATTGGAGCACTGTTTTCTTTTGCAAGCACACTATTCTCTCTCTTGTCTCACTGATGGCAACGAGCTTATTTCAATCAACATGTTTTCTTAAACACTTAAAAGATGAAGAAAAAAACTTATTGCTCATGCTCTGAAGATACTATCATTCATTACTGCCACAAGACAGCCTGAACTCCAATACAGTCATTAACAAAGTGGCCAACTTGCACGGAGAGTGAATTTTACAAGAGTGGAAGGACTGAAACCAGAGAAATGACTTGAAGTGCTGCCTAATCTGCCCCTAGAGCTAGAGAAAAGCAGAGAGTATTTGAGCCTGAATGCTCTCACTGTGTCATTCGTGGCTTCAGGCAGTCCACACAAAGTTGAGATTTGAATTTGGGAGTCAGCAAACAGGATTCAAGGCTTTGTATCTACAGGTGGTCTCAGAGCTCTGAGATTTGACTTTCTTTAAAAGATATTCAAGAACTAAAAAGACGCAACAAAACTCAACTTACGACAACTTTCAAAGTTTTCCTTTACCCTACATTTGCCTGGTCATTAAACCTGGAAGAGGATTTAGATTTATTTCCGCTCTCTTAGAACTATAAATGCTTACACCAGCCAGGTTAGCGTCCAATTTCTATTCATAGCATTCTGAATGATAATGATGACTTTCTTTTTACATTTATTGTAATACTTAAATGGACAGAAGTAGTGGTGATGCATAGTTTTGGCTTTGTCAATTCAGCCGAGAGTGTCTTATGGATTTCATTAAAATTCTACTACAAAAGCTCTAAGCTTTTGATGTATTGGCAATGCAGAAATATCACCTTTTATTCATTTAATTGTGTAACCACCTCAACCCAAAAGTATCTTTACCCACAATCTGCTTGGTCATTCCATCACAACTATTAAGGACAACGGAGCAACCTGTTCCCATAAAGCACAAAGATTAACAAATGTTCGGTTGGGGATTTTTTTTGGCCCGACACACAAAAAAGTGCACATTTTCAACACATCTTTTGGGCAGAATGTGGTTGGTCATGGAGAATAACAGGAGGCCCATCCCTGATCAAACATGATAGCAAGAATTGTATTCAGACTAAAAACATTATTCTGCCATTGGAAAGAGGATTATTGGAAACAATACTGAGAGTCACTGCAATGAAAGACAAACAGGGATTGAAGGGGAAAAGTGTAGGTTACCATAACTGAGCAACTCTTCCTCATCACTAGTTTTTACGTTGAGTTGCTTACTTTACAGCACAAAGACTAATAAACAAACTTAAAAATATCCTAAGTTGATGACTGATACGTAACGGTGATTCCATAATCCATTCAACCAAGATTTCAAAGATGGAAAAATAGTACGTAACGGTCAAGTGGAACAACCTTTTAACAGAACTGACAGGAGCTACTTTGCCCTCCTATCTTGTATCATTTCAGAGTTAGAGAAACCAGAAAAAGCAATAAGAAAAGCAAAACACAAGTTGTCAGAGTAGCTGCCCATCAAATTCGAATCAATTGAGTGATTATAAATTATGAAACAATAGGTCTGTAATTGCTCATAGGGGTCTTTTGCTCTTGACTGTGGCTCAATCAAGATCAGCCAAACACTTACTAATGCTCTGCTTCTTCAGCTCTAACTCTGCAACCACCTGTGCTCATTTATCCTTAAACCAGATACACTGCCAAAGAAAAGTCTGACTGATCACAAGTTTAAGTCATTAGTACCAGCTGTATAAATAGCTTGTGTATATGCTTGTAATGATCAGAAGAAAATATCGCTCAGCTTCAAAGATATAGCACACAATGATCTGCATTTCTGGATTCTGTCTACAAACAAATTATTTGTTTGGTGCTCTAAGCAATGAGTTCTTGTTCCTGGAAATGCTATTCTACATGGGGGAATTCTTCGTCCTAATATTTTCACCCCTTTGATGGGAGGCTTCTATTCATAGGTTTTTGGGGGGTTTTTTGTAAACGTACATGGAGTTTGCTTGTTTGGATAGGTTTTGTTATCTTTGTGTACTTAAGAGCAATTTTAAAACATTCCCATCCGAAGAAGTGTCATACAACAAAATAGGATTTGAAAGGTTACAAGATCCTCTGTTCTGACTATTACTTTCTGAAACTATTCCAGCAGTGCTTTCACTGGAATATTTCCTTAGTACTGATAGTGTTCTTGTGGCTATTAAAACAAAGCACACAGGATACAATGCCTTCCCATCATTCATGATGTTCAGTCATGCTCTAAACGTTCCTGCCCATTCACAAGGAGCTCTCACGAGCCACTGGGACATTTCCCACTGCTCCTTACTTACCCCTGATGCCTTCATGTCTTCTAAACACTCCCAACATTTAATGCTTTTTACAGCACTTCTGTCAACATCCAAGTTCCATATTTGTATTTAAAGTCATTTTCACCTTCCTTAATATGGAGTTTTCCAACTGACACATCTGTAAGTGCGCACTCTCCTGTTTAACTACTGGTCACCACAAATATTTAAAGGAATTCAGGCATGCTTTCTTCAGCAATCCCTTGAAAAGAAGAAACCTGGATTATCAGTCACAGGCTACAAAATGGCACTGATGATCTGGCTCAGCACTGTGCCCTGAAGGCTGTTGCAGGCAGAGTAGTTCAGCAGCAAGATCATCGCCCCTTTCTACATTATCTGGAAATATTTCTTTAGCTCAACAGGGAGACAATCTACACCAAAAATCCACACCTTTTTGCCTATTTTCATTGTTTGTCTAACGGTTCTTTTGGTGGCTCTTCCCCAGCATAACACCTAAATTCCACAAATACGGGAATTCTATTTCAAACTGCACCCACTTCTCCTCATACCACATTGCTCCATATTCAGTAAAGCAAATGAAGTTCTGATGTATTTGAAACAAGACCACTGCCTGCAGGAGCTGTACTAGGGTACTACTGCTGCCTAAGAGAATCCAAAACTCCCTCAGAATAATGTCACTGCCCAAAAATACCTGGATTCCACTCAAATCTTCCCTAACACGTTACCAAGCCCTACAAGATCAGATGCTACTTAGATGTGAACGTTCCAGCGTGTTGCTCATTGCTCAAATTGTGACTGAACTTCAATCACAATTGAATTGGAGTGTTTTCAAGCCTCAATTTCCTCACTCGTATTTCCATAGAGAAATTTCATTTCTGCTGGAATCTACTACATTTTTTCCAAAGGCAGATAGAATACTGGTTCCAACCAACTTGGAGCTGCAGTAAAGAAAAACACTGGAAATACTTTAAGCAACTGCAGATGGCCTTCAGGACTTGTGGACAAATGCTCCTGGATCATTCAAGGAAGTACATTAATTCAAGACCACTGGAAAAAGGTACCAGTTAAAATGTCTGCCATCTCTCCTTGCACTCACCAGGTGTATGTTTGGTGGCTGCTTGCTTGACTTCAGCGCAAGGAAGAGTTGGCATTTTTAATTTACAAGCTGCAGGTAAACTTTGAAGATGTTACTTGCTGCTGGCAATATTGGCTGTTAAATTTGCTCTCTTCATACCTGCTTCTTTCTTCTCCACCTTGCCCCACACAGGGGAAAAAAACCAAAAAAACCTACCTAGGTGCTCTTCAGAGAGGAGAGACTAAATCACAAACACTTCAGGGCAGGAAGCTTGAACAGCTGAAGCTCTTATTTGCAAGTTCTGTAAATGCCATTTCATACAACTCGATATATTCGCCACCCCACCTTTTCCACAGGCAAACACTGCATCCGTCCCTCCACCCCTGAAGCCCACCAGGGGCACTCCGGTATCTCTGCCACCATCTTGAGGAGCAACAGACTCTGAAACATAAGTTTTAAGGAAACTGACAATTATACACACAGCATACGCTGTTTGCCTCTGCAAGTCACAGCCAACATTTCTATTCTTTCCTCCAACAATAAATTTAAAGTGTGTACTACATTTATATAAGAAGAATATATAACCCAAGAGCGCCGACTGCAGCCCCACAAAGCCACCAAAAGTTTATTTGGTCTCGCAAAAGAAGGCAAGCACCTTTCAGAGGCATCACCATTTCCTTCTCTCCTGGATACAGAGCCCTTCAGGCAGATTTGGCACACACGCTTGCAGTAAGAGGACAAGATGGAGCAATTCTGTCAGTGCAGCAGATTAAAAAAACCTGCCACCAAGAGGCTTTATTCCAAAGGCAATTCTCCTCTGATTCACAAAAGGTCTGCCTACCATACAGCCAAGCAGAGGCTCCCAGATGGTGCTGGCAAAGCAATCTCCCCTTTCTCCCAACAGCACAGCAGCATGTTGATGTCTAGAAAAAATATTTCCAGTCCTGATCCCTTTGCTGTCAGTTCTGTAACATGCACTGCCCTGATTAAATAAATAAAAGCCTATCAACCACCAGCAGTTTCAAGACTTACATGAAGCTCTCCTACTCTTAGGGGAAAAACCCCATGAAGTCAGCATTTAAAACCAAGAGAAAGTGCTTGGAATTATATCTCTTTCTTAATGACAGTCCCACTATTCCCTAAAGTTTGGGGAAGTTCTTTAAAGCAGCAACATTTTTGGCCAGGTGATCAATAGTTTGCTCCAGTACGAGACAGGACTAATACTGGACAGGGACCTCTAAAGTCACCAGAAACCAGCAGATTGCAGTTGGCTTCTCTCACAGACACACCTCTAAGCGATCTTGGCTCCCAGTTCCAGTCTCCTCCACCCTGGCATCCACACATGAACAAATGGACTAAGCAGCATTGCTCAAATCCTGCTGCACTTGCTTAACCTCCATAAGATTTCCCAAGAGAGCTTTACTTTGTGTCACTTCTGCTCTCCTTCAATCCTGCAGCTCTTCTGCAAGTTTCTGCTCAAGACCTAGCACAGACTACTCAAGAAATCAGCACACAGGAACTCAGAAATATTTCAACAATTAAGCTTTCTTCTAGAGTAGAACCAACCATATAAATCATACAATTAGAATATTTCACTGACTTTAATTTTAAACTTTAAAAAAAATCCACACTAACAAAAGGACCTTAATACATTGATAAAGTATTTACCAGGTCAATGAATAAAAAGGTTGAAGTTTCTCTCAAAGGAAAAAAAAAAAAAAACAACAATAAAAAGAAAGTAAAACAACCAAACAAGTCTAGGTGGGAGATAACAGGCACAGCACCCTGTGTCACATTTTCTGTCTTGAAGAAAAAATAATGGGGACGTTTGGGCAAGTATTTATCAGAACAAAGCCTACAGTGGCCCCTGAGGATAAAGTCAAATTTTTCAATGCCAGCTAGTCAGTAACTCATTGTGACTGTTAAAAAACTGAACTCAAGGACACTGGCAAAAGTAAGATTTGAGAACTGTAGATATACTATCAAATTTCTACCATGTGAAACCTATTTTGATGGCCACAACCAGCAAGACACATTCCCTAATGCACACATTTGTCATACTCAGGTTTGTTACACTGGGTAAATTAAAGTGACCCTGCAGAAAAACTGGTTTGCAAAGACAGCAGACAAGAAAAATTTAGAGGCCACAAAGAGCAGAAGAGGAAAAACTGAACCACCACTTGCTAATGATAGTTCAGTTCCTGCACTTGTGGATGCAGACCCAGCCAAGCCACCAGAAGGTGAATGAAAAATCTGAACGCACAATTGAGCAAACCTTCAAAAAATATCTATCACTTAAGAGGCCAATTTCATGTGCACATGATGCTGAAAATTTAGAAGAATCAAAATAATTGAATACTGAAGCAGGAGGATAAGAGTCCATACCATTGACACAAGATCATTTTTTCCTCTTAAAACAATGGGAGAAATGTCTTGTATTAAAACAATTGTTTTCTTTAGGACTTCTAACTTGCACTAAATATTAACCTTCCTAAAACTGCAATGGCAAACCCAAATTAAAAAAAAAACTTGGGACAAGAAAAAACAGTGATATATATGAACACAGTTCAACAGATCTCCATAGACACTCTTACGTTTCAGAATTGAGTTCATCTTGACTATCCACACACATTAATCTGAAATCCCAGCTTTAGTCTTTCATACAAGTTCTACTTCTCAGTATTTTTAATGAGGAACTAAGATCTTGATAAAGCCATTCATTTCATTGTATCCGAAAGTCCTTTGCCTGCTGTACATTTTCTCTGCAGCTGTAGGCATGCATGAGGATGCCTAGCATGTGCATCTGCGTATTTCTATTTACACTAGGAGTGCTTAAATATTCATCTGCAGTTATGTATTTATGTACACAGCTAAAACCACACAGCTATGTTAGATCTGATGTATTTTAATGGGGGTCAAACCTTCAATCCATGCTGGGATTTTCTGCTATTTAAGAGAAACAGGCTGTGGAGCATTTGACCTTTTTCTCCAAGAGCAAGATAAAACGTCCCAGATGTGCCAAATTCTCAAATGCATTGTTTGTATCTCTTGTAAGAACAAGTCTCCAGGCACCTGAGCAAAGATAACCCACCTTACATGGATACCTCACAGACTGGCAGCAAAGTGCTGTCATCTTACCAACCAATATTTAAAGCAGGCTACTGCATGAGGCTGCCAGAGAGGCTTAGGCAGTGCTGTTACATCTCACATTTCCCACTCGGTTTGCTACAAGAAGCAGCAAAAAACAGTTTCTTTGGCTCACCAATATCAATAGGAAAAGAGCAAGTGCTTTCCATAAAGAAGGATTCTCACCTGACACCAGGAGCCCCCTGGAATCTTGGATACAATCAAGCTCTATGAAATACACTGCTGATACACCTTGCAGATAAGACAGAATTTTACACCAATCTCAGTTTCCCATCTTAATATTTTCTCTTTGCTGTGACAGGTAATTATGCAGAGCAGGACAGCCCTCTGAATCGCAGTCTTGGAAAACAAACATCGCTTTAATTAGCATAACCAGTACAACAAAACATTTTCTAAACTTGCACTCAAGACAAAAGATGCCCTTCACAAAGACAGCAGCTTGAGGGCATTGAGAGGATTTTTTGGACTTGGGGGACAGGGACAGAGCAACATTACTTGTCTGTTTTCAGTTTTGCGCAGCTCCTCATCTGGTTCACCACCTATCTTATCTAAACAGTTCTTATCTGACCTTTTTTGCCTTCTCTTGAGACAGACAGCAGGACTCCGTTACTGCTAAAGGAAAAAGAGCTGCCTGGTATCTCTAAAAACACAGATTCGCAGAAAGAAAAGAACAGTCGAATGCATCAAACAAGAACACTTTATTCCTTCAATAATGCTTACGTATTTTCACTTTTTCAAAGTCTCCAAATAAAGTTTAGAAATCAAACACGTCAATGCTACATTCAAATATTTCTCTCTTCTAACCTAAGCCAGAAAAAAAAAAAAAAACAAATCAGGAAAAGAAATCCTTATTTTTACTACAAAAAGTCTCGGTTTTCCACATGAGAAGCCACATTCTCAACAAACCGATGCCAGAAGAGTCAACATTATTGAAGAGGGTTACAGTGAGCTGTCAAATTACCTTCCGTCCTCTGAGGATGTGCACTACACTGCCAGCATGTTTCCAGCTCTCACATTCAGAGTAGGAGAGCCAGGACTAAAACATCTGCTGGGCCTAACGAGGTCCCTGTCACATCTCTGTGATAACACGTTGCTCATGTCTATCATGTAACACAGACAGAACATATTCTCCTGGTTTTAGTCCCTTAGATTCCTCGGTCTAAGCAAGAAATTGGCAGCCTGCCAGGCTTCCTATGGACCATTCTGGGGTGGGACCACCAGGTAAATCTCCCCGAGTCAGGGCATGATATCCTAAAGAGACACTGCCCTCCTTCCCCATGGATAAATGGGATGATGAGCAGTGCAGCAGGAGCAGGAAGCTCTGCTAAGTTTCCACCACTGCCATGCATTTTCTCTTCACTAAACATCGATTTACTTGCAGGAAGAAAGGCTCCCCTAATAGAACCTGTTCTTTTGATGGCAACCAAGAGGGAAATGGGCAAAAAATAGCTTGAAACTATACCAGTGTCAAGCTATTATTAACTATCAGGCATACACTGACAGTAGGAGAGATGAGGTGGCAAGAGGACTTTCAATAGCCAAAGAGCCCTTTCATCATCTGACCAGCTTCATCTATTGTATTCAAGTAAGTGTTAAAATACAGAGAAATCACACATATCTAGTGCCTTTACAACGAGTATCCAGGTGCAGATTTCTTCCTGCACGTGACTAAATTTAAGGCATCCTTGCCGTGTACAAAAAAAAAAGCCTTGTGAAATGAGAGGTGCTAACATTTTCTAACAGATGGGATGACATTACAGAACAGGATCCTTTTTGTTACTGATGAAAACAACATGCTCTTGGTGCAATTGATTTCACACATAAACGGCAACAGTTTCAAAGCCCAACATCGCTATTTTGGGCCAGTTAGTAGAAACCGATTTCTAAAGCTGATAGCAGCTCTGACAATTAATTACAAGCTCAAGATCAAGCAGGTCAAATCCTTGTGAAATCCCTAGACATCAATCAGAATGACTCCTGAGGGCCTCCATAGAGTTCAGAGCAAGTATTCCCTCTTTTTGCAGATCATCTTTCCGTGCCTCTGAGCTGCGCAGATTATGAGCAGGAATATTTTATGGAATAAGATCAAGGTAAATAGGGCCAGGAGGTGCACAATTTCCTGAGTTTAGGTACAACAGACTTGCCACAGGTAAATAACTGCTCACTTGGGCACTTATACATGTTACAGCCAGGTGAGGGGTGGGGAAACACTCACAAAGGAGACTAAAACACACTGCAGGGCAAACTGCAATTCCACCAATCCACACCTGCAAAACTCATTTACCACAACCGTGCTCAGCATTCCACAGAGACTCTGAATGAATTTATGCAGCACCAGTACAAGTTGAAAATACATTAAAAACATTTTAAAAAAATAACTATAATGTCATGATGTTCCTCATGCTGATCTGAGTCAGGGTAAGAGCTGAAGGGAATTTCCTTGTGAGCTGACAGGCCCACAGAAATAACCCAGCCATGACTGTCCCCAAGGACAACAAATGGGGCAGACCCCACTCTTCCAACAGGCTGAGCTAATCAACAGATCTGCACATCTACTGCAGAATCTGCATAAGAAATCGATTGAAACCATGTGTTGGTATGGATTCATTTTGCCAAAAAATTAACTGTGACGGGTTGGCACGGTAATGACTTGAACTTTTCCACAATACCATGAAGTACTGATGCTTCTGGAAAAACAAAGTAGATTCTGATGTACCATTCAGACTTCCTAGAAAGAAACCACGCCAACAAGATGAGGTAATCTTGAAATTGCCATCTCCAAGCTTCCTAAAACTGGAGAGAAGGTTTGAAATCTATTCGGACTCTGATTAAACTCAGCAAGCAACACGGTAAAAAATGTATTGAATAGAGCTTTTAAATAAACAAATTGCAACAGTATTTACTTATTTTCTTCTATTTCTCCTCCCTGGAATCAAGCACTCAGGCAAACTTCTCACTTCTACAACAGCATGTTGACTTTTTGACACTATGATCATTAAAGTCAACGTGGAAAATACATGCCCAAATAGAAAATCTAGATGCTGAAAGGAATATCAACCAAGTCAAATCCAACTTTTAAAAATAAAATCCTCAAGAAGTGAGTCACTCACCCCCAAAACTGTACCACTTATAGCTACTTTATAACAGAAATACAGGAAATATGAGAGGCCTTTTTCCCACTTTGGAGGTTTATGTACAAAGCTGAAGTCCAGCACACGTTTGTTAATGGTTGAGACCTCAAGCAGAAAAAAACCCCACAAATAATCCCCAGCCAACAGTATAAATCAACCTAAAGAAAGCTCATCATTTACTGAGTATCATGGCCATAAAGCTGCCCAACAAAGAGAGGGCAAGACAAACTCCATACTCGTATAGCAATCTAAACTGAAAAGCATCAAAATATACCACGTGGAATCACTAGTGCGACAACCAAGCCAAAAACAATCTCTGCTATCAATCTTCAGCAGCCAGCTCCCACTTTTTTACCCTGTTTTAGAAACCATTTCTTCTTACAGAGTCACTGCCAGGCCCTCACTTTGAGTCTACTGTGTTTGACAGATCAGCTACAACATTTTTCTTCTGTAAAACAACAGAACTTAGACCAGATTTTACTCAGCCACAGACTCTGCAAGCTCAGGTGTCGTTGCTTTACACTCACTGTGTCAGGTTCTCCTACCACCAAGCCCGAAGGTGCCACAGTGAAGGAGCTCTGGAACTGGCTGCTCTGATGAAGGCACTTGGTCCAACTGCAGAGTTTCCACTCTGTCTAACTGAAACCTTGACTGATGCCAGCTGCGCCTCATTTGTTCCATCACCAGGTTTTCCTGAAGAGCAGCACTCACCCTCCAAATTTTAGCCCTGTAGGGGACAAAATTAAATTATATAAAAATATACAATGAACATCTATATTATTTATAAACTGAAATATTTATGATTTATTTAATGAAACTGTAAAGTTTAGCCCTCTAGGGGCTAAAATTAAGGGGACAACAAGTAGAAAGACAAGAGAAGCACGGTCTGTCCAAGAAGTAAAAATCACTCAAGGCCCATCAGGAGTTTGAAAGTTTCCCTCAAATAGTAAAGATCACACAAGCAAAACAGAAGTCTCCAAAGTATCTAACAGAATCATTTTGTAGAGATTACATCAGTACATCCACCATTTAATTAATTCATTAACAGGTGCTAAAACCCCTCCTTTATCCGTCCAAAGACCAATCGTGCACAGAAAAGAGGAACATATGGAAATGAAATAGAGTCTTGCAACATGCAGGCATGTGGGAGACAGACCTTTTGGGGATCCCGAAGGTGGCAGCACAATTACTAAATTACCTAAGCAAGAGTCAGCCGCCAAAAACTCCTGGGGAAGTACCACGGCCCAGAGCTGCCCCTGCCAGTGTCACATGGGACAGCTGCAGCTTGTTTGGAGGAATACCTAAAGGTGATCCACCCAGAAGGAAAGGGATCCTGCTTTAAGAGAAGTCTCTAGTTCTTAAAGGATTGCTGAAAGTCAGAGTACGTTTATTTGTATGTTTTACGCTTAATACTTGCTTGAATACCCCTCCAAAAATGTTGTTAATCTGATAACTAAGAACGTGCCATTAAAAAAAATGGCATGTTTTTGTCTCTTTCTTTCAAAAGTAAAATATTCCTTGTTGTTTAATGGAAAAGCAGGCTCCTCTCCAAACACATCCTGTGAGGCCTTTTCCAGTGAAGCAGTGTGCATAATGATAAATGAAAAAGGGAAAGGTTCTTGCAAGTATTTTTATCTGTAGTATGCAGGGGTTGATCTGTTACACCCAAAAATTATTTTCAACTTAAACAATTCACCCTTGCCAAATCCCTAACTCACTCTAAAACTCTAATAGGTACACACAACATTTCTTGTGAATAAGTTTGCAACAAATCCTACAAGTTCACCCTCAGGAAAGGTGGCAAACACCCCAAGGGAGTATACAACACACAATATACACTCCTTGGAAGTGGAGGGAGTGAGTTTTGTCCTTCTTCCTCCTACTTTTTTTGCCAAGAGTGAGGGAGTCCCAAGGAACCATTTCAACACTTCAAGGAATGTCTCACATGCCAGGAAAGGCTCTGACACACTGACTGAAAACACTGGGAGGAGGGAGGACACACAACACATCAGCCAATGCAGATTTTCGGCTGCCTTGGACGTTATTCCTTCACAACAGCCACAATCTTTTTCCATAGACATTCTCCCCAGGTAAAAATCCAGGCGTGATGGTGAAGGGGCTAATTCTTTACCCTGTTTAGAATCAGTCAGAGAACTTCACTGTGTTTGTGACTCGTGCTCTCTTCACTTGAAACAGCTCCCACAAGACCTTGAAGGACAACTTGCTTCAACTGCCGGGAGGTCAAACTTGATAAAATCTTCAATATTGTCCTTTCCGGTGTATTTCCTTATCCTCCTACCCTTATGAGATCTGCCTCTACTGCAGGACCAGCTATCTGCTCTAACGACATGGTTCTGGTATGAAAAATACAAGCCAAAATAGAAAATCTAGATGCTGAAAGGAATATCAACCAAGTCAAATCCAACTTTTAAAAACAGAATCCTCAAGAAATGATTCACCCACCCCAAAACAAATGCAGCAGGAGAGGCAACTTCTTCATCTCACAGAGATCATTCTCCTATCTCTCCATGCTCTGCTCCAAAGTGTGTTCAAATCAAAGGTTCTCATTTTTTTCCTCTTCCCCTCAATTGTATTTAATTAGGTTGGGTTTTTTTTTCCTTTGAAGTCAAGGGAAAGAGGCCTATTTATTTCAAGGAATATTTAGCCTGGCCTTTTCCTTCCAGTGTTCTACCTCACGGCATCTTCAACCCCATTGTTCCATAGGGACAGGGAGGCATCCAAATAAAGATTAATAAAAAGGCAATTCCTGTGGTGTTATCAATTGAAGAAACAGGATCACTTTTCCCAGTGTCAATGAACTTCAACACACTAATAAAATTAACAGATATCAAAGTGGTTTGGGTCTGAAATAGAAACATTTCCACTACATCTGAGTAGCTTTTCCAAATACTGGGCAAATAGTTTGATACACTTTGAAATACTAAAATATCTCCAGTGCTCCAAGATGAAGCTGAGCAAATGTCACTGAGTGAAATGAGACTAGACATTGTTTGCACCTTCTAAGCATGCATTATATTTTCATCTTGGTACTTAAAACAAGGCCACTGCAAGGAGAATTTCCACTGTCCCAGCTGTCAGTAACTGGTTTTGTGACTTACCTGCTGGGGAATTACTCACTTCCCACTGCAAATGTGAAATCACTGTTCATTTGGACAGATTGCTCCTGACTGCACCCTGATGATGTGTCCTCAGTCCAGCTCGTGGCACCGGCAAGATAAATGTGTAGAATGAGATTAGGGGCAAAACACTAACAAAATTTGCTTAGATCAAAGAGACGCACTCACACCCTGTCAGTACTACCTGACATCTTCCTGACAATATTATGAGGCAATTATGTATGTCTTGGCTGATGGAGGTGAATTATGGTAAGTTCTAGGAGGCAACTGTCTAAAGCAGGGGAAGCTGATTAATCACCCAGCAATAATTCATTATTGAGACATTTAGGTCGACTTGTGCACCACAAAGTCAGAGGGAGCAGGAAACAACCAAACCGATGAATACTGTTCAGACTAAACTGTTGGCAGCTACAGCCACAGAGGCACATTTACAGAGAAAATGACACCATCTCAGAGAAATCAGATGCCTGGAAGCAAATCCTCAAACCAAGTGGGCACTCTCCATCCCACACAAGGGACGCATCAGCACGTGCAGCAGGAGCCCCTGTGCTGGCATTCTCACTGTTTCTCAGGTCTACCTGTTCCCTGCCTCAAACAGGGGCACAAATGAGGAGCCAGTCTGCAAAGCCTTGGGCTTTCATCTCACACTGCTACACTGAAGCAAATGGACAGGAAAATAGAAGAAGCCTGAATACACCTCTGCTGATAAAGATCTCTATGTTAATACCATTAACATTGACTACATCGAATTTAAAGCTGATATCTGCCTGCATATCACATCCAAGTCTCTTTTCAGGTGTACAAAAAATGTGTCCATTTCACAGCATTTCTTCCTTTACTTCTCCGCCTGGATCATACAGAAAATACATTTCTTGGCCACCAGCAAATCATTACCCCTCATGGGGGCTGTTCCCTAAAGAGTTTAAGTACCAGAACAATGGACTACTGCACAGCACCAAATTTCAATTGTGACTTAACTATTCCACAAAGGGGATTTACTGTAGTAAATCACCTCTCAGGAATACACAATTATTTGAAATTTCACTGACATTTTCCACTAACAAAACAGCACTTCTACTTTAGCAGTGATTCGAAGATGGAAACTTTCCATTAAGCCTTTTCTTTCCTCTGGGTGTCAGAGTTGTCCTCAAAGTCCTTCTGTGTTAAAAATTAATTGTCTGGTTTGGTCTAACATACCCAATGTATTAGTTAGGGAGTACACGCACAGTAATACCTCAGAAAGGTTACAACCCTCCTCCCCAAGATCTTGGATGGCAATTTTGGGTTACTCTGAACCTCTCTCCAGCTTTGGCTTCTGAACTTTTCCTTTAATCTACTTTTTCATTCACTTCATGTACACCGATACAGTAGTTTTTCTCTTTTTGTAACCTGGTGTCCAAATACCAGAACGACCGCTTGACCATTTCCATAAGCAAACCATCCTCTGCAAAACTCTTCAGTCAGAATCTTATTATTAAAGCAACTTTTTCCAAACAGTTTCTGCCGCAGAGCCAAAGGGCCCTCTGCTCAGAATCCTTTTCCTTAAAAGCATGGGGATATGGATGATTTCTGTGCCCCGTAAAGGTCCAGTGCCATTCACCTCTGGATACCAACCTGTTCTTCCATCTGACTGGGGATGGAGTCGCGGAAGATGAGAGGATTTCTCTCCAGCAATGATATCCTGCCCCTTGGCAGATATCAGGCAGTTCAAATCAAATTTCAGGTTTAGCTCACAACACTCAGGATGCTGACAGATGATGGAAGCACTGTCACAGCAGCTCTAGCTTGACTTTCCGCCTACACTACTGTACATTTTAAACCACTTCTGAACAGGATCACTAGAAATGGGCAGCCATCCCTAAATCATCCCTGAAAACACAATGGCATCCAACAGGTGTTTGCTTGAGTTATCCCCCTAAGGCAAGGCAGTACTTCAACAGGCATAGAGAGGATAAAAGGAATAATTCTGTCCCTAAGAGCTGCCTCCTTCCCCTGTCTCCTCATTTGCCAAGGCCACGCACGAGGCCGATCAGCGCCGCTGGCGCCTCCGGAACCACCTGCAGCTGGCGGCCAAAGGTGACCAAAAAACCCCTCCCAAAAAAAACCCCCAAAAATTTGGGGGAAGGGGGAATCCCTCCCCAGAATGATATTTTTACATTTTTATTTATTTCGGGGTTTTTTTTGTTTGTTTAATCAGGCCCTCTCCGGCAAACCTTCGCTCAAAACCCGCTGAGCTCCCCCGGGGCCGCTCCGGCCGCGCCCTCAGACACCCCGAAAAGTCCCTGGAAAGACACGTTGGGCTGAGGGGGGATCCTGGAAAATTCAAAAGAATTAAAAACCGGAAATATCCGACTCGTTCTTTGGGGCAAAAAATGGATAAAATCGGGAGGTTTTGGGGCGGTTTGGCCTCCGGGGCTTGCCGTACAAAATGGCGGCGCGGTGTGAGGGCGACAAAATGGCGGCTCGGAGATTTCGCCATACAGAATACAGAAAACGGAGATTTGGGAGGAAAAAAGGGGATTTCGGGGAAAAAGGGGATTTCAGAGATAAAAATTGGATTTTCCAATTTTAAATTTGGAGAAAAAAACGGATAAAATCGGGAGGTTTTGGGGCGGTTTGGCCGCTGGGGGTTGCCGTACAAAATGGCGGCGCTGTTTGAGGGAGACGTGAGGACGACAGAATGGCGGCGTTTTGAGGATCGTGCCGTACAAAATGGAGAAAACGGAGATTTGGGTGGAAAAAGGGGATTTGGGGGAAAAAGTGGATTTTAGAGATAAAAATGGAAATCTCCGACTCTAAATTTGGGGGGAAAACGGCAAAATTTAGGGAGTTTTGGGGTGGTTTGACCGCTGGGGGTTGCCGTACAAAATGGCGGCGCGGTGTGAGGGGTGAGGAGCGGGCGGCAAAATGGCGGCGCCCGGAGGATCTTGCCGTACAAGAGGGCGGCGCGCGGGGGTTTTTTGCCGTACAAAAACGAAGAAAATGGAGATTTGGGGGGAAAAATGGGATTTAAGGGAAAAAAAAGAAATTTTAGAGAGACTAATAGAGATTTTGGGGGGGGAACGGGAAAATTTGTCGGCTTTGGGGTGGTTTGGCCGCTCGGGGTTGCCGTACAAGATGGCGGCGCGCGGGGGGTTTTGCCGGATAAGACGGAAATTTGGGGGGAAAATGGAGATTTTGGGGAAGAAAGGGAGATTTTAGGGGGGAAAATGGGGATTTTAGAGGGGTGAAACGACATTTTTTGGGGAAAAAAATCGCTTTAAAAAGAAAAAAAGTCCCCAAATCGGCAAAACCTGAGGGGAAAAATTTTCCCAAAAACCGCCTCAAACTCCCACAAAAAAAAAAAAAACCAACCGCGGCGACAGCAAAACAACAACAACAAAAACCGGCGAGCTGAAAATTTATTGAAATTTAATTTTATTTTAATTTTAATTAAATTAACTAAATAATTATTTATTTAATTTTTTTAATTAAAATTTTTCGATCCCAAAAAAATCTCAAAAATTCACCCCAAAATTTCCACTCAAAATCCCAAAAAATGACCCGAAAATTTCCACTGAAAACTGAAAATTTTTAAGCCTCAAAATCCCTCAATTTTACCCCAAAATTCCCGCTGAAAATTGGGATTTTTAGAGCCTCAAAAATCCCCAAAATTCACCCCAAAATTGGAATTTTTGAAGTTCCAAAACCCCCAAAATTTCCACCCAAAATCCCAAAAATTCACCGCAAAATTCCCAACTAAAATCCATCAAAAAACCCCAAAATTTCCACTAAAAATTGGGATTTTCAGAGCCCCAAAATCCCCAAAAATTCACCCCAAAATTTCCACCCAAAATCCCAAAAATTTACTCCAAAATTCCCTCCCAAAACTGAGATTTTTAAAGCCCCCAAATCCCCCAAAATTCACCCCAAAATTCCCACTAAAAATTGGAACTTTTAGAGCCCCGAAATCCCCCAAAATTCACCGAAAATGCCCTAAAAATGACCCAAAAATTCCCACTAAAAATCAGGATTTCAGAGCCCCAAAATCCCAAAAAATGACCCCAAAATTCCGACTGAAAAATGGGGTTTTTTGAAGCCCCAAAATCCCTCAAATTATCCCCAAAATTCCCTCCCAAAACGCCAAAAATTCACCCCAAAAATTCCCATTAAAAATCAGGATTTCAGAGCCCCAAAATCCCAGAAAATGACTCCAAAATTCCCACTAAAAATTGGAATTTTTAGATCCCCAAAATCCCCAAATTCTCCCCAAAAATCCCAAAACCCCCCCAAACCCCCTCCCAGTACAAACCAGTACAAACCAGGAAAGAAAAACCCCAAACCAGTATAAACCAGTACAAACCAGTCACCCCAAATCCCTTCCCAGTTCATCCCGGTGACCCCTAAAGCCCCTCCCAGTACAAACCAGTAAGGAAAACCCCCAAACCAGTACAAACCAGTACAAACCAGTATAAACCAGTAACTCCCAGTATCCCCCAGCGCCAGGCCCTGGCCCTGAGCCGCTCCCTGGAGGTCACCGAGCATCGAGAGATCCCAGTTCAAACCAGTACGGACAGGTGAGGGCACTGGAATGGGGACTGGAGGGCACTGGTTTGTACTGGGATGGACTGGGAGTGGGTTTGGGGTCACTGGTTTATACTGGGATAGACTGGGAGTGGGTTTGGGGTCACTGGTTTGTACTGGGATGGACTGGGAGTGGGTTTGGGGTCACTGGTTTATACTGGGATGGACTGGGAGTGGGTTTGGGGTCACTGGTTTGTACTGGGATGGACTGGGAGTGGGTTTGGGGGTTACTGGTTTGTACTGGGATGGACTGGGAGTGGGTTTGGGGTCACTGGTTTATACTGGGATGGACTGGGAGTGGGTTTGGGGTCACTGGTTTGTACTGGGATGGACTGGGAGTGGGTTTGGGGGTTACTGGTTTGTACTGGGATGGACTGGGAGTGGCTTTGGGGGTCACTGGTTTGTACTGGGATGGACTGGGAGTGGCTTTGGGGGTTACTGGTTTATACTGGGATGGACTGAGAGTGGGTTTGGGGGTTACTGGTTTGTACTGGGATGAACTGGGAGTGGGTTTGGGGTCACTGGTTTATACTGGGATGGACTGGGAGTGGGTTTGGGGGTTACTGGTTTGTACTGGGATGGACTGGGAGTGGGTTTGGGGTCACTGGTTTATACTGGGATGGACTGGGAGTGGGTTTGGGGTCACTGGTTTATACTGGGATGGACTGGGAGTGGGTTTGGGGTTACTGGTTTGATACTGGGATGGACTGGGAGTGGGTTTGGGGGTTACTGGTTTGATACTGGTATGGACTGGGAGTGGGTTTGGGGTCACTGGTTTATACTGGGATGGACTGGGAGTGGGTTTGGGGGTTACTGGTTTATACTGGTTTAAACTGGTTTCGGGGTTTCTGGGCGTGGTTTACCCTTTGCCCCTCCCCCACATGTAAACCGACCACGCCCCTCATCAAGCCACGCCCCCTTCCCTTTTATGGAGCGACAACAAGGGCGGGGCAAACTGGGCGGGGCCTGGGGGTTACTTGGTTCTACTGGGAGGAAGTGGGAGGGGCCAACGCGGCTCTGACCCCGCCCACCGCGCCGATATGCAAACTTATGTAAATGAGAGCACAAATAAATGCGAATGACGTCACTGACCACGGGGACTGGGAGTTACTGGTTTGTACTGGGAGGGGCCTGGGCGTGACTCAGACCCCGCCCACCTCACCGAGGCGCCAGCCTTATGTAAACTTATGCAAATGAGCGGCGAAATAAGCGCGGGTGACGTCATTTGTACGCCGAGGAGCAAAGCGGCGCCGCGGGGCATGACGGGATACACCGGGGCGCAGAGCGGCACCGCAGGGCATGACGGGATACACCGAGGCGCAAGGCGGCGCCGCGGGGCGTGACGGGATACACCGAGGCGCAGAGCGCCGCGGGGCACGACGGGATACACCGAGGCGCAAAGCGGCGGAACGGGGCATGACGGGATACACCGAGGCGCAAAGCGGCGCGGCGCATGACGGGATACACCGAGGCGCAAAGCGGCGCACGGCATGACGGGATACCTGCAGCTCCTCTCCTAAAGGAAGGCTCAGCCTGGGACTCATTCCTCTCTCTTCCAAGACACTACTTTAGAAAACTGCAGGATTCCAACCTAACCCTTCCTCCAACACAGGGGCCGGAAGAAAAGATTCAGAATTTCTGTCCACCCCCATAGGTTCAGCCATACAGCTATGGCAAAATGCATCTCTTCTCTGCAGTCTTCTCACGTAAGATTTGTTTCTTTAATAAACCTTTCCTCGGAGGAGCAGTCTTACATCAGTATGAGATTTGTAATGTTTTAAGTAAATTTATAAACCAAGGGTTTGTAGTTGCACATACAGCAGAGATTCCAGAGGACAGCAGAGCAGACCAAATGCAGCCAGACTGGTGTTTTAAAACTGAGGTCATCGACTGATTCCTGTGATCCACGATCCCAACACCAGGCCACACCTGGTGTTCTTGCCTCTAGAGAAAAGCACACAACCTGTTATCTCTGCTGAGCTCATTTGGTACCATTTAATACGTATTTATCACACACTCACAAAATGGCAAGTGTGGTTGCATCACTACCACAAAATGCTCCTGGGGATTTACTCAATCATTGATGATTACAGAAATGGTAAGAAGAGAGGCCAAACAATAGGGGGAAAAGGTGGATTTACCCTACACAGCATCCAAATTCTTAACAACAGGATGGACTTTGCCACTTATTGCTAATGCTAACTCACATAGAAGGAGTTAGAAGTTTGATCTGCAAGACAGTTCACACGAGGCCACAAAGGAAAACAAGCACTTTACATGTTGAATTTCACCCCTGTTTATGAGGTTTTCTCATGATATTTAACTTCAATTATCAAACACAAATTTTCAAACATACCGGTGAACATCCCTCAGTCCATAGTCTGTGCCTATTTCTTGCTCTAAGTTAGATGAGCAAACAGATAAAATTGTATCAGCTCCTTTGGACCGACCAATTTCAATTCAGCTGTGGTTACAGCATTTCAACGGCGAACAAAAAGCATGCACAGCTGAGTTTCAGAAAATATAAATACTCACACAAAGCAACATTTTCAACTCCCAGAGTGTTTAGTATGACACACTTAACTACCTCCAGTACCTAAGAGATCTGTATTGAAAAATCTGAGCCATGTTACTAATTTTAAGTGGACACTAAAAAACCAAACCCAAACATTAACATGCCACATGTCCTGGCTCTCTTAGCACTGCATTGGCCATAAACACACAATGATTTTGATTCCAAAGATTTCTCAAGGTTTCCTGGGTTTTTGTTGTTCCTACAAGTATCCCAGCTTGTTTTTACTCACTGTACCAGTCTCAGGTTGTAAACACAAGTGGGCTGTGACTCTCCCATGAGCAAGTTTTTTCATGTATTTGCAAAACTGACCGCACGAACGTGGTTACAGCTGCTCACATGCTCTACTGCCTACACACACTGAAATGCCAAACAATTAAGGAAGGCTCCAATGAATTCTCAAGATATGGGATGCTTTTTAAGAGCTATTTCAAAAAATAACTAAAACCAATATTTGTTGATGCATTTACTACCACGTAATTGTACTAGAGCCCGTTGAAGAGACAAATTTGAGGGTCTTTTTTTAATGCCTTAACTTCATACTTGTACAGCAATCTAAACTGAAAAGCATCAAAATATACCACGTGGAATCACTAGTGCGACAACCAAGCCAAAAAAAATCTCTGCTATCAATCTTCAGCAGCCAGCTCCCACTTTTTTACCCTGTTTTATAAACCATTTCTTCTTACAGAGTCACTGCCAGGCCCTCACTTTGAGTCTACTGTGTTTGACAGATCAGCTACAACATTTTTCTTCTGTAAAACAACAGAACTTAGACCAGATTTTACTCAGCCACAGACTCTGCAAGCCCAGGTGTCATTGCTTTACACTCACTGTGTCAGGTTCTCCTACCACCAAGCCCGAAGGTGCCACAGTGAAGGAGCTCTGGAACTTGCTGCTCTGATGAAGGCACTTGGTCCAACTGCAGAGTTTCCACTCTGTCTAACTGAAACCTTGACTGATGCCAGCTGCGCCTCATTTGTTCCATCACCAGGTTTTCCTGAAGAGCAGCACTCACCCTCCAAATTTTAGCCCTGTAGGGGACAAAATTAAATTATATAAAAATATACAATGAACATCTATATTATTTATAAACTGAAGTATTTATGATTTATTTAATGAAACTGTAAAGTTTAGCCCTCTAGGGGCTAAAATTAAGGGGACAACAAGTAGAAAGACAAGAGAAGCACGGTCTGTCCAAGAAGTAAAAATCACTCAAGGCCCATCAGGAGTTTGAAAGTTTCCCTCAAATAGTAAAGATCACACAAGCAAAACAGAAGTCTCCAAAGTATCTAACAGAATCATTTTGTAGAGATTACATCAGTACATCCACCATTTAATTAATTCATTAACAGGTGCTAAAACCCCTCCTTTATCAGTCCAAAGACCAATCGTGCACAGAAAAGAGGAACATATGGAAATGAAATAGAGTCTTGCAACATGCAGGCATGTGGGAGACAGACCTTTTGGGGATCCCGAAGGTGGCAGCACAATTACTAAATTACCTAAGCAAGAGTCAGCCGCCAAAAACTCCTGGGGAAGCAACACGGCCCAGAGCTGCCCCTGCCAGTGTCACATGGGACAGCTGCAGCTTGTTTGGAGGAATACCTAAAGGTGATCCACCCAGAAGGAAAGGGATCCTGCTTTAAGAGAAGTCTCCAGTTCTTAAAGGATTGCTGAAAGTCAGAGTACGTTTATTTGTATGTTTTACGCTTAATACTTGCTTGAATACCCCTCCAAAAATGTTGTTAATCTGATAACTAAGAACGTGCCATTAAAAAAAAAAATGGCATGTTTTTGTCTCTTTCTTTCAAAAGTAAAATATTCCTTGTTGTTTAATGGAAAAGCAGGCTCCTCTCCAAACACATCCTGTGAGGCCTTTTCCAGTGAAGCAGTGTGCATAATGATAAATGAAAAAGGGAAAGGTTCTTGCAAGTATTTTTATCTGTAGTATGCAGGGGTTGATCTGTTACACCCAAAAATTATTTTCAACTTAAACAATTCACCTTTGCCAAATCCCTAACTCACTCTAAAACTCTAATAGGTACACACAACATTTCTTGTGAATAAATTTGCAACAAATCCTACAAGTTCACCCTCAGGAAAGGTGGCAAACACCCCAAGGGAGTATACAACACACAATATACACTCATTGGAAGCGGAGGGAGTGAGATTTGTCCTTCCTCCTTGTCTTGGTTTGGGAAGACAGGTATCTGCCAGGTAAAATTACAATCAGGGGCTCTTTGGCAAAGATTTGGGAAATAGGAATAGCAGTTCTTTACTAGTATGTAATACAAAGCAAACAAACACAAAAAACTCCCCCCCACCAAACAACTGCAGCATTAATGACAAACGACAACAGTACCAAGAACCTTGAGGGCTTTGTTTCACAAAACCCAGGGCAGTTTGGTTTCGCTGTCCCTGCAGGATCCTCAGAGCACCAAGCTGAAACAGTGGAAAAGTCCCGGGCTGGTCGCTGGGATGGCAGGGTGTCCCGGCAGGCAGGGGCAGGATGTCCCGGCAGCGCAGGGGTGCAGGGTCACGCTGCAGC
Organism: Chamaea fasciata; assembly: GCF_029207755.1. Taxonomy (NCBI): domain Eukaryota; kingdom Metazoa; phylum Chordata; class Aves; order Passeriformes; family Sylviidae; genus Chamaea; species Chamaea fasciata. The sequence goes on from NW_027094415.1 coordinate 79,076, forward strand.
AAGAGGAGCAGCGCCGAAGGCGAGGCAGGGCCTGGACCAGCTCCCGCAGGTGGCCGGGAAAACTCAGGATTCAGGCTGAACTGGTGATAGTAGATTTCCCAGGACTGGATCCCTTTGGCCACAGTGAAACTCCTCCAGCCAGCAACAGCCGTTCTCTGCTCGGCGTGCTCTGCGGCGGCTGAGCTCCTCGAGGAGCGGCAGACACGCGTCTCCCCGAACGCCGGAGAAAGAAAAGCCCGCAGCTGCCTCAAGCTTTGTCTTTTACCTGCGTTATCTCCCCCTTCCACCTTTGTCCACCTCTTTGTTTCGGTTAAGTACTCTCAAGTATCCAACACTTGGTCTCCTTGGTAACGTGTCGGGAAAAAATTCTTTAGAGAAAGAAGGAACAAACCTAACCCCCAACACTCCTCCTACTTTTTTTGCCAAGAGTGAGGGAGTCCCAAGGAACCATTTCAACACTTCAAGGAATGTCTCACATGCCAGGAAAGGCTCTGACACACTGACTGAAAACACTGGGAGGAGGGAGGACACACAACACATCAGCCAACGCAGATTTTCGGCTGCCTTGGACATTATTCCTTCACAACAGCCACAATCTTTTTCCATAGACATTCTCCCCAGGTAAAAATCCAGGCGTGATGGTGAAGGGGCTAATTCTTTACCCTGTTTAGAATCAGTCAGAGAACTTCACTGTGTTTGTGACTCGTGCTCTCTTCACTTGAAACAGCTGCCACAAGACCTTGAGGAACAACTTGCTTCAACTGCCAGGAGGTCAAACTTGATAAAATCTTCAATATTGTCCTTTCCGGTGTATTTCCTTATCCTCCTACCCTTATGAGATCTGCCTGTACTGCAGGACCAGCTATCTGCTCTAACGACATGGTTCTTGTATGAAAAATACAAGCCAAAATAGAAAATCTAGATGCTGAAAGGAATATCAACCAAGTCAAATCCAACTTTTAAAAACAGAATCCTCAAGAAATGATTCACCCACCCCAAAACAAATGCAGCAGGAGAGGCAACTTCTTCATCTCACAGAGATCATTCTCCTATCTCTCCATGCTCTGCTCCAAAGTGTGTTCAAATCAAAGGTTCTCATTTTTTTTTCCTCTTCCCCTCAATTGTATTTAATTAGGTTGGTTTTTTTTTTTTCCTTTGAAGTCAAGGGAAAGAGGCCTATTTATTTCAAGGAATATTTAGTCTGGCCTTTTCCTTCCACTGTTCTCCCTCACTGCATCTTCAACCCCATTGTTCCATAGGGACAGGGAGGCATCCAAATAAAGATTAATAAAAAGGCAATTCCTGTGGTGTTATCAATTGAAGAAACAGGATCACTTTTCCCAGTGTCAATGAACTTCAATACACTAATAAAATTAACAAATATCAAAGTGGTTTGGGTCTGAAATAGAAACATTTCCACTAAATCTGAGTAGCTTTTCCAAATACTGGGCAAATAGTTTGATACACTTTGAAATACTAAAATATCTCCAGTGCTCCAAGATGAAGCTGAGCAAATTTCACTGAGTGAAATGAGACTAGACATTGTTTGCACCTTCTAAGCATGCATTATATTTTCATCTTGGTGTTTAAAACAAGGCCACTGCAAGGAGAATTTCCACTGTCCCAGCTGTCAGTAACTGGGGCACAAATGAGGAGCCAGTCTGCAAAGCCTTGGGCTTTCATCTCACACTGCTACACTGAAGCAAATGGACAGGAAAATAGAAGAAGCCTGAATACACCTCTGCTGATAAAGATCTCTATGTTAATACCATTAACATTGACTACATCGAATTTAAAGCTGATATCTGCCTGCATATCACATCCAAGTCTCTTTTCAGGTGTACAAAAAATGTGTCTATTTCACAGCATTTCTTCCTTTACTTCTCCACCGGGATCATACAGAAAATACATTTCTTGGCCACCAGCAAATCATTACCCCTCATGGGGACTGTTCCCTAAAGAGTTTAAGTACCAGAACAATGGACTACTGCACAGCACCAAATTTCAATTGTGACTTAACTATTCCACAAAGGGGATTTACTGTAGTGACACCTCTCAGGAATACACAATTATTTGAAATTTCACTGACATTTTCCACTAACAAAACAGCACTTCTACTTTAGCAGTGATTCGAAGATGGAAACTTTCCATTAAGCCTTTTCTTTCCTCTGGGTGTCAGAGTTGTCCTCAAAGTCCTTCTGTGTTAAAAATTAATTGTCTGGTTTGGTCTAACATACCCAATGTATTCGTTAGGGAGTACACGCACAGTAATACCTCAGAAAGGTTACAACCCTCCTCCCCAAGATCTTGGATGGCAATTTTGGGTTACTCTGAACCTCTCTCCAGCTTTGGCTTCTGAACTTTTACTTTAATCTACTTTTTCATTCACTTCGTGTATACCCATACAGTAGTTTTCCTCTTTTTGTAACCTGGTGTCCAAATACCAGAACGACCGCTTGACCATTTCCATAAGCAAACCATCCTCTGCAAAACTCTTCAGTCAGAATCTTATTATTAAAGCAACTTTTTCCAAACAGTTTCTGCCGCAGAGTCCAAGGGCCCTCTGCTCAGAATCCTTTTCCTTAAAAGCATGGGGATATGGATGATTTCTGTGCCCCGTAAAGGTCCAGTGCCATTCACCTCTGGATACCAACCTGTTCTTCCATCTGACTGGGGATGGAGTCGCGGAAGATGAGAGGATTTCTCTCCAGCAATGATATCCTGCCCCTTGGCAGATATCAGGCAGTTCAAATCAAATTTCAGGTTTAGCTCACAACACTCAGGATGCTGACAGATGATGGAAGCACTGTCACAGCAGCTCTAGCTTGACTTTCTGCCTACACTACTGTACATTTTAAACCACTTCTGAACAGGATCACTAGAAATGGGCAGCCATCCCTAAATCATCCCTGAAAACACAATGGCATCCAACAGGTGTTTGCTTGAGTTATGCCCCTAAGGGAAGGCAGTACTTCAACAGGCATAGAGAGGATAAAAGGAATAATTCTGTCCCTAAGAGCTGCCTCCTTCCCCTGTCTCCTCATTTGCCAAGGCCACGCACGAGGCCGATCAGCGCCGCTGGCGCCTCCGGAACCACCTGCAGCTGGCGGCCAAAGGTGACCAAAAAAACCCCCCCCAAAAAAAAACCCCAAAAAATTTGGGGGGAGGGGGAATCCCTCCCCAGAATGATATTTTTACATTTTTATTTATTTCGGGTTTTTTTTGTTTGTTTAATCAGGCCCTCTCCGGCAAACCTTCGCTCAAAACCGGCTGAGCTCCCCCGGGGCCGCTCCGGCCGCGCCCTCAGACACCCCGAAAAGACCCTGGAAAGACACGTTGGGCTGAGGGGGGAATCCTGAAAAATTCAAAAGAATTAAAAAACGGAAATATCCGACTCGTTTTTTGGGGCAAAAAACGGATAAAATCGGGAGGTTTTGGGGCGGTTTGGCCTCCGGGGCTTGCCGTACAAAATGGCGGCGCGGTGTGAGGGCGACAAAATGGTGGCTCGGAGATTTCGCCGTACAGAATAGAGAAAACGGAGATTTGGGAGGAAAAAAGGGGATTTCGGGGAAAAAGGGGATTTCAGAGATAAAAATTGGATTTTCTGATTCTAAATTTGGAGAAAAAACGGATAAAATCGGGAGGTTTTGGGGCGGTTTGGCCGCTGGGGGTTTCCGTAAAAATGGCGGCGCTGTTTGAGGGAGACTTGAGGGCGACAAAATGGCGGCGTCTTGAGGATCGTGCCGTACAAAATGGAGAAAACGGAGATTTGGGTGGAAAAAGGGGATTTGGGGGAAAAAGTGGATTTTAGAGATAAAAATGGAAATCTCCGACTCTAAATTTGGGGGGAAAAGGGCAAAATTTAGGGAGTTTTGGGGCGGTTTGACCGCTGGGGGTTGCCGTACAAAATGGCGGCGCGGTGTGAGGGGTGAGGAGAGGACGGCAAAATGGCGGCGCCCGGAGGATCTTGCCGTACAAGATGGCGGCGCGCGGGGTTTTTTGCCGTACAAAAATTGAGAAAACGGAGATTTGGGGGAAAAAATGGGATTTAAAAAAAAAAAAAGAAATTTTAGAGAGAATAATGGAGATTTTGGTTGGGAAACGGGAAAAATTGTCGGGTTTGGGGTGGTTTGGCCGCTCGCGGTTGCCGTACAAGATGGCGGCGCGGTGCGGGGGGTTTTGCCGGATAAGACGGAAATTTGGGGGGAAAATGGAGATTTTGGGGAAAAAAGGGAGATTTTAGGGGGGAAAATGGGGATTTTAGAGGGAAAAACGAAATTTTTTGGGGAAAAAAATCGCTTTAAAAAGAAAAAAAATCCCCAAATCGGCAAAACCTGAGGGGAAAAATTTTCCTCAAAACCACCTCAAACTCCCACAAACAAAAAAAAAAAACCCGCGGCGACAGCAAAACAACAACAACAAAAAGAGGCGATCTGAAAATTTATTGAAATTTAATTTAATTTTAATTTTATTTCTCTTCTGGCGTTTAATCGCCGGCTCCGCTCCCGTCTCGTTCCGTACAAGACGGCGGCGCACGAAGGGGAAGTTGGGTCATGGCACTTCCGGTGCGAAATGGCGCCGCGCTTCGCCGTCATTCCGTACAACATGGCGGCGAGCGGATGTTTCGGTGACGTGCGCATGCGCGCGGTGACATCACTTCCTGCCATGGCGAAGATGGCGGCGCGCAGAGTCCTCCGGCTCGGTTCGTCCCGGGAAAGCTCCAGGAGGGTCTCGGGGGGCGGGAGGCGCTGATTTAATGAGATGCAAATGAGCGGGCGTGGTCTGAGGGGGTTGAGCGTGGTTTAATCTCGATTTGGGCGGGGTTTTGAAAGAAGGGGCGTGGCTTGTGCGTGATTGACGTTTGGCACCCCCCCAGCGGAGCGGCAGGCGCGCGCTGCCCGGCCCTGGCCACGCCCCCCGCAGCGGATTGGCGAATGGCGAGAGAGGTGAGGGGGGAAAAGAGGGCGTGGCCTCAGGATCGAGGCGTGGTTTTAAGGGAGGGGGCGTGCTTCGTCGTGAGGGGATTTGGCGGGAAATTGTTGGGGGGTTTTTTTTCCCTCGAATTTTGGGGGAATTTCCGGGATTTGGGACGGTTTTCCCTGGATTTGGAGGTTTTCCCCAAAATTTTGGGATTTTTTCCAGCAAATTTGAAGTTTGTCCCAAAATTTCTGAGTTTTTCCCAAATTTTTGGGGTGTTCCGTGGAGTTTTTTGGAAATTTCCCAGGATTTGGGGTGGAATCGGGGAAAAATTGGGGAATTTTGGAAAACTTTGGGGTAAATTTCGGATTTTTTCCCCCAAATTCTGTGATTTTTACCCAAATTTTTGGGATTTTTTTTTCCCCAACAAATTTTGGGATCCTGGATGGATCTGAGGGAATTCCGGCTGGAATTTTGGGTTAAAATTCCCGAATTTTGGGATTTTTTCTTCCAAATTTAGGGATTTTTTTCCCCCAAATTTTGGGATTTTTTCTTCCAAATTTTGGGATTTTTTCCCCCAAATTTCGGGATTTTTTCCCAAAAATTTTGGAATTTTTTCACCAAAATTTTGCGATTTTTTTTCCCCCCAATTTTGGGAATTTTTTTCTCCAGTTTTTTAGGTTTTTAACCAAATTTTGGGATTTTTTCCCCCAAATTTTGGGATTTTCCCCCCAAATTTTGGGATTTTTTTTCTTCCAAATTTCGGGATCTTTTCCCCCAAATTTTGGGATCTTTCCCCCAAATTTTGGGAATTTTTTTCCCCAGTTTTTTAGATTTTTAACCAAATTTTGGGAATTTTTTCCCCCAAATTTTGGGATTTTTTTTCTCCAGTTTTTAGATTTTTAACAACATTTTGGGCATTTTTTCCCCCAAATTTTGGGCATTTTTTCCCCCAAATTTTGATTTTTTCTCCCCAAATTTTTTTGGTTTCTTCCCCAAACATTGGGATTCCAGGGGATTTCTGCTGGAATTTTGGGGTAAAATTCCCAAATTTTGGGGTTTTTCCCTCAGCTTTGGGCTCTCCCCGAGTTTCTCCGGGCCCAGCCCCCTGCGGGACCTCCCTGACTGGAGCTTTTCGGGTAAAAAACGGGAAATTTTGGGGAAATTTTGGAGAATTTTGGGAGATTTGGGGAAAATTTGGGAATTTTGGGAGAAAATTCGGAATTTTGGGTGAAATTTGGGAATTTTGGGGACAAAGTTTGGTGGTTTTGGAGAGAAAATTTTGGAAATTTGGGGCAGGGGGAAATGGGAATTTTTGGGAAGGGAAAATTTGGGAGTTTTGGGATAAAAATTTGGGGGGGAAATTTGGGGGTTTTTGGGGGGAAATTTAAGAAATTTTCAGGAAAATTTGGGAAGCTTTGGAGGGAAAATTGGGAATTTTGAGAAATTTTGGGGAGGGCAAAATCAGGAATTCGAGGATGGAATTTCTGGCGGGAATTTGGGAATTTTAGGGATAAAAATTTGGTGATTTGGAGCTGGAAAATTTGGGAATTTGGGGAGGGAAAATTGGGAATTTTGAGAGCAAAAATAGGGAATTTTGGAGAGGAAATTCGGGAATTTTGTGAGAAAAATTTGGGATTTTTTGTGGAGGGGAAACTCTGGGAATTTGGGTTGGAAATTTTGGGAATTCTTGGGAGGGAAAAACCCGGAATTCGGGGAGGAAATTTTGGGCGGAAAATTTTGGGAATTCTAGAGGGAAAATTTGGGAATTTTGGGGATAAAAATTTGGGAATAAAAATGTGGGAATTTTGGGGGAAAATTTGGGAATTTTGGGGATAAAATGTGGGAATTCTGGGGGAAAAGTTGGGAATTCTAGGAAGGAAAATTTGGGAATTTTGGGGATAAAAATGTGGGAATTCTGGGGGGAAATATGGGAATTTTAGGAAGGAAAACTTGGGAATTTTGGGGATAAAAATGTGGGAATTTTGGGGATAAAAATGTGGGAATTTTCAGGGGGAAAATTTGGGAATTGGGGGGGAAAGTTCGGGGATTTTGGGGAGAAATTTGGGGAATTTTGGGAGTGCAAAATTTGGGAAATTTGAAGGGAAAACGCGGGAACATTTTTGGGGGAAGAAAATCAGGGAATTTTCGGAGGGAAACTTGGGAATTTTGAGGGGAGAATTTGGGAATGCTCTGGGGAGGAAATTTGGGAATTTTTGAGGGGAAAAATTTGGGGATTTTTGTCCCTCCCCTCCCCTCCCCCCCCTCCAGACGGGCGCCCCTCCCCCCCCGGCGGGGGCAGCTCCGGCGGCTCCAAGAGAACCAAGAGCTGGTGGTGAGTCCCAAAAAACCCCAAAATCACCCCAAAACCCTCCAAATTTACCCCAAAATTCCCAATAAAAATTGGGATTTTTAGAGCCCCAAAGATCCCCAAAATTGGAATCTTTGAAGTTCCAAAACCCCCAAAAGTCACCCCAAAATTTCCACCCAAAATCCCAAAAATCACCCCAGAATTCCCCCCCAAAATTGGAATTTTTAGAGCCCCAAAAATCCCAAAAATTCACCCCAAAATTTCCACCCAAAACCCCCAAAAATGACCCCAAAACTTCCACTGAAAACTGACATTTTTAAAGCCCCAAAATCCCCCAAATTCACCCCAAAATTCCCACCTAAAATCCCTCAAAAAACCCCAAAATTCCCACTAAAAATTGGGATTTTTAGAGCCCCAAATATCCCAAAAATTCACCCAAAAATTGGAATTTTTGAAGCCCCAAAACCCCCAAAATTTCCACCCAAAATCCCAAAAATTTACTCCAAAATTCCCCCCCAAAACTGAGATTTTTAAAGCCCCAGAATCCCCCAAAAATCACTCCAAAATTCCCACTAAAAATCGGAACTTTTAGAGCCCCAAAATCCCCCAAAATTCACCCAAAATGCCCCAAAAATGACCCCAAAAATTCCCATTAAAAATCGGGATTTCCGAGCCCCAAAATCCCAAAAAATGACCCAAAAATTCTGACTAAAAATTGGGGTTTTTGATGCCCCAAAATCCCCCAAATTCTCCCCAAAAATCCCCCAAAACCCCCAAACCCCCTCCCAGTATAAACCAGTACAAACCAGTAAAGAAAAACCCCAAACCAGTATAAACCAGTACAAACCAGTCACCCCAAATCCCTTCCCAGTTCATCCCACTTCATCCCAGTGACCCCTAAACCCCCTCCCAGTACAAACCAGTAAGGAAAACCCCCAGACCAGTACAAACCAGTATAACCCAGTGCAAACCAGTACAAACCAGTATAAACCAGTAACTCCCAGTATCCCCCAGCGCCGGGCTCTGACCCTGAGCCGCTCCCTGGAGGCCGCCAAGTGTCGAGAGATCCCAGTTCAAACCAGTACGGACAGGTGAGGGCACTGGGACGGGGACTGGGGGGCACTGGTTTATACTGGGATGGACTGGGAGTGGGTTTGGGGTCACTGGTTTATACTGGGATGGACTGGGAGTGGGTTTGGGGTCACTGGTTTATACTGGGATGGACTGGGAGTGGGTTTGGGGTCACTGGTTTATACTGGGATGGACTGGGAGCGGGTTTGGGGTCACTGGTTTATACTGGGATGGACTGGGAGTGGGTTTGGGGTCACTGGTTTATACTGGGATAGACTGGGAGTGGGTTTGGGGTCACTGGTTTGTACTGGGATGGACTGGGAGTGGGTTTGGGGTCACTGGTTTATACTGGGATGGACTGGGAGTGGGTTTGGGGTCACTGGTTTGTACTGGGAGGGACTGGGAGTGGGTTTGGGGTCACTGGTTTATACTGGGAGGGACTGGGAGTGGGTTTGGGGTTACTGGTTTATACTGGGATGAACTGGGAGTGGGTTTGGGGTCACTGGTTTATACTGGGATGGACTGGGAGTGGGTTTGGGGTCACTGGTTTATACTGGGATGGACTGGGAGTGGGTTTGGGGGTGACTGGTTTATACTGGTTTATACTGGTTTCGGGGTTTCTGGGCGTGGTGTAACCTTTGCCCCTCCCCCCACAGGTGAACCGACCACGCCCCTCATCAGGCCACGCCCCCTTCCCTTATATGGAGCTACAAGGGCGGGACAAACTGGGCGGGGCCTGGGGGTTATTGGGTTGTACTGGGAGGGAGTGGGAGGGGCCGACGCGGCTCTGACCCCGCCCACCGCACCGAGATGCAAATTTATGTAAATGAGAGCACAAATAAACGCGAATGACGTCACTGACCACGGGGACTGGGAGTTACTGGTTTGTACTGGGAGGGGCCTGGGCGTGACTCAGACCCCGCCCACCTCACCGAGGCACCAGCCTCATGTAAATTTATGCAAATGAGAGTCGAAATAAACGCCGGTGACGTCATTTGTACGCAGAGGAGCAAAGCGGCGCCGGGGGAATGACGGGATACACCGGGGCGCAGAGCGGCACCGCAGGGAATGACGGGATACACCGAGGCGCAAAGCGGCACCGCAGGGCATGATGGGATACACCGAGGCGCAAAGAAGCTCAGAAAACCCTTAGAAATACCTAGTGACTGACCGTGAGACTCTGGCCAACCTCAGCCCAAGCATTTTCTCAATATCCTCTGTACACTAATCTAGGGGAGCTATGAAACACAAGAAATCTCCCCTAACACAAATTACCACTCACCAGTGGCCAATATTACAGCCCTGACCTGATAAAAATATCTAGGAATCATCCGAATCAGATTTTTCTCCCTATCCCATCCGCTGGCAAAATTACACAAAGCAAAGTGTTTAAACTGCCATTATGTACCAAGACGGATGAAGATGCACAAGATCCTGTATTTGGTAACTGAAGTTTCCTCATGCAGCAAGGGGAGGACAAACTGGGGGAAGCAATCTCTTTGTCCTAGCATGGACACAGAAGAAAACCATTTAGTCTGAGACTAAATTCATGTCATAATGAACTTGTACCTTTGTTTGTTCCCACCGCTTCCAAAATATTCCTCTCTTAAAATAACAATCCTTTTGTTCAGGCTGCATTTTCACTTTCTGTGTTAAACACTTCCAAAACAACTTTGAATATCTGAGGAATTCAAGTTGTTGAAAACAGGGGCTGGGAGGAAAACAAATTAAACAGATTTGTTTAAGCCCAATGTGCTTATATGAAAATCTTTCATTTGGCTTTCCACAGCTCCATCTGCATGGCGATCTCTCTAGACTCACGGACAGATTTAAACTTGACATTATCTAATGGACCTTGGGAAAAATCCTGCACAGCAAATTGAATTTTTAAAAGTGGTACTGCATTCAATGAGCAACTAATACATTACATTTACTTGAACTGCAGCAGAAGAACATTAAGGATAAGAAGCCCATTTGGAACTTATGTTCTTTAGCCTACATTTGAATATACATTTCAGGTGTAGATGTTACAGTATTACAGGGGGGTTTTGAGTCTAGGCTTTGGGCAAAAATTAACAACTCCAGTATATCTGGTGAGGGGAAGCAGCAAAAAAATCCCATAAACACGCTGTACACAACCTGTGCCAATCCCACATGTGACTTGTGGCCTGACAGTGTTGTCAGCTCTCCATCTTAAAACAGCTTGGTTTTCTTTTCCACTGAAACCAAACCTTTTTCACAGCGTCAACACATTCCCTGCTTATGGCCAGCCTGTTGTGAGCCAGCACCTTCACAGCTGGTTGTTGGGTGGGTGGGTTTTTTTGATTTGAACCTTCTCCTTCACAACAATTCTCACTAGCACATGAACTTCACTCTATGTTACTCAACTGTGCCCTGCTTTACATTCCAGGCTGTCGAGACCATCCAGTTCTTCCAGGAATTATCTGCCCCTCCCGCCTATCAAAGTCTCTTAATCCTGTGCCATGGCATTTAGTTCATCCTGAAGAACAGCCTCAAGACAAACCCTGAGGATCTGTATTAACAGACCAATTCTTCCCTTCCAAGTACAGCTTCTTGCTCTCCCCTTCAGTCATTCCCTGTCCAGTTTACCAACCACCATTTTAACGCCTTATTTTGTAATTTCCCATAGAGTACTACACAGACATGTTTCTTAAGTGTAGATAATGAACTTCCTACACCTAAACTATTATTTTATCAAGTTAAAGGACGGGCTACATCTGGCACCAATTACTTTGGAGAAAAACCTCTCATCCATGTGCTATTTGCTGTTGAATCTGTCAATATTTTTTCCAGATAGGCTCTAGAAAGTCATCCATCCTCTTCAGACCAGAATAATTCTCTTGCCCATCTCCCTTCCCCATTTTTTTTCTTCCTTTTACACATTTCTTGTCTCTCAAAATGTAGTCATGATGTTTGCCAGTAGATTTCACAAGTCTCTAAGGGCCTAGTTCTTGAGTAAAAACAAATTAGAGATAGATGTTGATATTTGTCACAAATACATTTAATTCCTCATTTTAGACAGAGCCCTTCTTTGGTTTGTTTAATCTCTGCAGTTCAGGCAACCTCTTGCACATGTATCGACTTACTTAATCCTTGCCTTCTTCCCTTTCTCTGCCCTCTTCTCACCCCCACACACAAGCACATGGCTCTACAGGCCTGATAAAAAATTAACTTTCATCAGCAAGCTACTTTAGTCTGCAAATCACCCTGAGCAAAATATTGCCAAGTAAGGGACACACTACAATTAAACATCAAGAAAAAGCGGCCCTAAAAAAGTGAAAAACGCTTATTAGAAAGGATAGACAGGAGTCAGGAAAAACAAAACTTATGGCAAAATCTGGTTTCTTAAAATAATTAAATTTGAAGCAATACAAAAAGAAAAAAAACCCTATTTCTGTGTTTCCAACTGTCTTCGTATTTGTCCAATTACTAACCCAGATATGGAAACAAACCAATGTAATGCACTTCAACTTGATCCCTGGAGATGCCTCCTTGAAATAAGATTCAAAACCACAACTTCTCAATTCCTGTTAAAAATTCATTTCTTCGGAACACTGTTAGGCAGAACAGTGAGACAAAAACCTCTGAAAAAGAATGCACCACCAGAGACAGAAAATTATTTTGAATCTATTGAAAGCATTGATATTAAATCTCGATACAAGCTGAAGTCTGTAACAAAAAGTACTATTTCCTACAGGACATTTAAGGACTGTAGGACACCATGTCTCCATAGGCCTGGGAAATGTGTTTTTAAAGATACTCCTTCAAAGGCCTCATCCAGAGTTTGGACAAAACTAGATGTCCAAGTTTCCTGTCTCTTGAAGTAACAAGTAAAAACAATGGTTTGAAGACTGTTAGGACAATCCTGGAAACATAAGAGCAGTCCACACAACCTCAAATCGTTCTCTTTAAGGAAAATGCTGGAACTGCAAGTTGTCACAAGGCAAAATTGCAAAACAAACATTTCCACAAGTTTTCTCAGCTGTTCTGCAGGGTTGCTGCAGTGTCCTCTGCTCCCAAAAAAACAGGCTTTCCACCGTTTTTAGCTGCAGCTTAGCAGTGGTGGGAAAAACTGTGTTTCTGCAGACAGAGCCATCAGCTGGAAGATTTGAAATACTTTTCAAGACAAAGTTCCTCCTCTCTCATTCCCCAAAAGCAGTGTTATAGAGAACCTACGTTCTGGAAAACTCTCCACATACAAACCTCTGCACATTAACAGGGAAAGAAAACAAGATTAAGAGAACACTGCAAGGACTGTAAAGTAAGAGGAATTCCCCTACAAATTGTTTTGGTTCTAATACTACTTCTAGTATGAACAGTTTTTCACTTCTATGATAATATCTTGCTTCATCCCCGAGTTCCCCAAAGCATAACAACAACTTCAGAAAAATAAAACAAGCACTGGGTTTTGTTTTGGGTTTTTTTCTTTGTTTGTTTCAAAACACAGCAGAACACAGCAATATTTTCCCAACTAAGCAAGACAAAGTCACACTGTTCATTGCCACTCTGCCTTTTCTAATTTCCTGGTGTAAGCAAAAGAGATTGCTCTAGCCTGAAAACAGGAGTTATCATCCACCATCAAACTCAGCCTAAGGTATTAGCTCACGTCTGTAATGATGATTCAAAGCTGCAGTGATCAATATCACATCACAAGTGTCCAATCCAGAGGGCATTAAAGGATCCTGTTACTGCCTATCTGAAGGATCACACCGGAGTTTCAGATGATATCAATGCAAAGGTAGAGAAAAGAGAAAATTCTCACCCCACAGAAGCAGCAAATTGAACTCTCTCTAGGAAGCTTCAAGCTTCTACTTTATGTGGAAACTATTTTACTGAAATTTGTCATTTCCATGTTAAGACACAAGTTTGTCACATGGAGGAGAACCCCTTCACAACCATCCACCACTACCTGAGGGTTTTTTTTTTCAGATGAGTGTCTAAATATTACACACACAAACAGCTGCAGGTAAACAGAACTTTGTCAACCCAGCTCAGCACGGAATGGAAAAGGAAAAGCAGACACAGGGAAGTCAAAAGTCAACTAACAAAACTCAAAGCACATTTAAGAGAGCTGTATTTAAGCCAACACAGCTAAGAACTGCCAGCGGCACAAGATACAGGATTTTGTTCAGTGTTACAAAATGCCAGGTTTTTTCTGCTGATTTAGTAGATTTTGTGCAATTCTCTATTTTTAGTAGAAAGATAAAGCTCATGAGTCACCCTGAAATCTGCAGCCAGGTTCCTTCACTCTCTCCTTTCCAAAGTGGCAAACATTTCAAATTAAGCTCTAATACAAAGAATACTACGTGCACTAAAAGCTGTCTGTTCTTGTGTACTGTATCAAGGTTTGAAAATGGCACAACAGTGTTAAAAAAGAAAAGTGTTCTCTGGTACACAAAAAATGAGAATAGGCTAATTTTTACTACAGTGACTTTGCCACAAATCACTTTTTGCCCAATGCAAAGTTACAACGCAAAGGGCAAAAAACGGTTCCCTGTAACTAGAGCAAGATCTACTTGACAAGTCAGTCGCATTAGTGATCTTCTAGTCAAAAAAGGAACTTTTACCAAAACACAATATTCCCGCCCTGTTACACAGAGGGACTATTTGTAGACCTTCCACTGTACTGCAGTCTGAAAACTTTTAATTTCCATTTCTGGCTAAAATTATTTTTTTTATCTTGACGTATGTTTGACATCAGAGAAATATTGGATGAGTTTAAAGTACAAGTAGGGCTTGTCTGCCCTCCTTTTCCTAAATTTATTCAGCCTTTTCCTTTGAAAGCAAACATCATTCTACATCTACAAATTCTACAAATCCTGCATCATAAGTCCCACACCTACAACTTCCCCACAATTCCTATGCAGCTCCATCCTCTACTGCCACAAGTACCTGGCAGCTCACTGAAGGAAACCATCACTTTTTTGGTTTCCCAGTTACTGTCAATCTTTCACTCCCTGTTCCGATTTAGTGGCACTACCCTGCTAAACTCCTATTTGGTTGTGTCGGTTCTGCCCACTCCTTTTTCCTACCACATTGTCTTGTCAGGCTCTTGCTGCTTTCTCTCTCCCCAGTCTAGCATGCATGAGGACCCTTTATGCCCAAGATATAACTCAGAGAAGCTTCCTGTCACCACATTTCAGAACCTCCAGAAAACCCACCTGTCATTAGGTGTAGCAGACTTATTCCAAGAGCAAAATGAAATCAGAGTTCGTTATTTCTAAATATACTTGTGATAGCTTTGATGGTTTTTTCCACCTCATTCCTCTCCTTACAGTCTAAAACATGAAGGTCTTAACCTTCTTTGTTTAGTAGAGAGTCAAGTTCTTGACTACAAGCACAGTCAAGAGGGCAAAATTTTCCACAGCACATCACTGACAATCAGCAGAAACACACTGTGCATGTACAACATCAGAACTGTAGGCAATTTCAAACCTTATTCTGCATCCCGACATACCAGAGACACTATACACAGGGCATGAAATGAAAAAATGGCAAGAACTTTGTACACAAAACGTAGAAGGCCTTTGCCAGGAGTGAAGAGCAAAACTTTGTACAATACAAGCCTCAAATGTAATGATATTTACATGCTAAAACAATGACAGCCACAAATGACATAACCTTGCTTTTCTGTATTACAGAAACAAGGGTCGCTATTCCAAGTGGAACGTGAGGGCGGTCTGGCTGAAAAATCCATCACCTCACTGACCTCCACGGTCGATTTAACTGATTTGGAAGGCTAGATGAGTGCCCCATACAACATCAAGTCTGAGGGCATCCATCCTAAAGCTGTTTGCTCGCAGAGAACAACCCCCCTGAGCAGATGAAACCATCCATGTGTCAACAGTACATGGTACCTGCACTCCCCAAATACAGCAGCCAACGAGGCCCAGGTGGATTTGGAAGAGAACGTGAGTAGTCCAGCTTCCAGGACTGCAGGACACATGGAAGTGAGACCACCCCCAAACAAGCTCAAAACCAATTTCTAAGAGAAAAACGGGTAGTCTGTCTTCCAGGATTGCAGACACATGAAAGGGAGAGCCCCTAAACAAGCTCAAGATCCAGTTTTTGGAGAAAACAGGGTACTCAAACCACCATGACTGCAGACATACATTAGTGAGACCACCCCAAACCAATTCCAGTTTTATCTGCAGAAGAATATCAGGTGGTCAAGCTTCCAGGAGCAGAGACACATGAAAGTGAGATGCCAACAAACAAGCTCAGGGTCCAAATGTAGGAGAAAAAAGGGCAGTCAAGCTACCTAGACAGCAGATATATCAAAGTGGGACCACCCCCCAACAAGCTCAAAGTTTAATTCTAGGAGAAAAAAGGGTAGCCAACATTCTAGAACTGCAGACACATGAAAGTGAGACCACCATGAAACAACCTCAAGGTCCAAATGAGGCAGAAAAAGGATTAGTCAAGCTTCCAGGACTGCAGGCACATCCAAGTGAGACCACACCTGTTATGAGTGGGCCAGGAGACAAATCTCCCTTTAAATGCCTGTATTAGGACAGCTTTGGGCGGGGAACCCAAGGGGTCACACACACCGCCACTGCTCCCTGGAGCGATGAGGACGAGGAGGTGAAACAGCTTTGCCAGGTGCCCGACAGAGCCGGGGCTTGCGTCCCCACGAGAGCCGCAGGAAAGCACAGGCTCGTTGACAAGCCGAGGGCAGTCACGCAGAGAGGGCACTATCTGACTTATGGCGACAAGACACGGAGCCCCAGCAAGCAGCCCCATGTTCTCCCTGCTCACTGGGGTAGTTTGGAGTCCTGTCTGGCTAATGGCTCACCGGCCCTAGGGGTTTTTAGGCGTCCACTCCACCTCCTGTGGGCACTGCAGTCCCAGGGAGTTCTCTGGTTTGCGTGTCGCCATCAGGGCTGTGAGGGGAGCAGCGGGAGCACGGCCCCACGGGAAGGAGACAGTTTCAAAATGGACACCGGCTCGAAATGGGGGGTGAGGGAGAGCGGAAAAGGTACACAAATGAACTTATTCACATGCAAACTTGTCACGATCCGCTCACACAAGCGGGGTTCGTGATGGTTCGTTTTAGGGATCTCAGAGCGCAAAAGACACAGCGGGGGACAAACTCAGTTTACTCAATCACAAATGCACCTTTATTTAGTGCCAACAAATGCGATAGTGGGGAGAGAAAAGGAGAATAGTAAGAAAGACAGAAAAAGAGGGGAAGGGGATTATAGCTACCAACATGGAGGGTCGAGTCCTCGAGGCTTTTGAAGATGCCTATAGACGCAATCTTCTCCAGTGGGGAGATCTCAAAAGTGAGCGGGAGTCTCCAGGGTTTTTATAGTCCTCTCCGAAGCGACAGGCAGTTGGCCAAACAGCTGGGGGAAATCATTGCAGTGTGTTCATTCAGAGAACCCAGAACAAGTCGGTCATCAGCAGGTACAGTGTCAACCAGTCCAAGTCAGCAGGTGCAGTGTCAGCAGGCGCGGTCACTTCACCGTGACTTGCCCATTGTTTCTGCTCAGGTTCTGATGTTCCCATATGGGTGCTGGGTGTTTTCCATCAAACACACCTGCAGGCAGCACTTGGCCACCATCCCACCTCAGCCAGGCCAGAACTCCTGTGTTGAGATTTTCAAGTCCCTTTTAGGGGTTTCAGTCTCTGTCCTTGACGATGGTCGTGAGGCAGATGAGGGATCTTCGGACCGTCTCTTACACAAGGGTCGGCAGGGGAGAAGATCCCACTTCAGGCTTCCACAACCCATCTCCAGGTTTCTCTCTAAGCCCTCCCGGTGTAGCAATGTATCTGAATAACTTGGGCCATTCCCTGTATCAGCCAAACTGTTTGTAGTGAAGATGACACCTGCAGTCTTCTTTTCCAGAGTTCGCAGGAATTCATCAAGGCTACAGGAACAACAACAGCTCTGAAAATAAGAGCCTAGGAAAGCCTCTCCAAGAAATGCAGAACTCAGATAGGAGACACATAGCACGGTGATGGACACTTAACCAATTAAGTGCCCTGAAAGATGCGTGCGTGCGTTCCTGCCTTCCTGCCTGCCTGCGTGATGGAGAAATAACTTAGCCGACTGAGAGAGACACCTGTACCCATGAAGAGTAGTGCTAGAAACTGGAACTGTAGCTTTATGTACACAAGAAAGTAGCTGCTGTTAGAAGCATATTGTTTCCTTCATTTCAGCAGCCCATTTTCCCCCTGTATCCCTGTGGCTACCTGCTCCCACTGCAGAACAGAAGCAGCACCCAGCCAGCAGCTCCTCAGTCCTGGCAGGTCAGCGGCACTTCCAGGAGCACACCAGACTGGCAGCAAACTGCCCAAAGGGCACTCAGCCCTAGACCCTATTCAAACCCTCCAAAGTAACTTGGCCAGGGGGCAGGGTCAGCACCAAAGACACAGACACCAACCTCAGGAGCTCAGGGTCTTTGGCGACAGCTCAGAGCAGCCAAGAACCTCCCAAGGAGAAGCTCAGCAATGCTCCCCAGCACTGCTACCCAAGGTGACCTACAGGGACTGAGATCCAGCACCAGGGACCCTGAGCCTCACCCCCAGCAGCTGGGAATCCCCTGTCACAACCCAGCCCTGGAGAGCCCCCCCAGAACTGGCAATTCCCGCGGGTGCGTCCGCCCGCCCGCAGGCCAAGAGGCTCCGGCTGTGCCGGGACAGGGCCCAGGTCGGGCAAATGCTGCAATAAACAGGCGCACACAACTCCCACAGCGGGAACAGCTGGGCTCAGCCTCCTCCGGCGTCGCCCCAAAGCCTGGCCAGGGCTTCAGGAGCAATGCAGGAGCTGCCTTTGGCCCCGCTCCTCCCAACAAGGCCACAGGACTCATCTCAGGGCCCTGTCCGGCCTCTGAACACAGAAAGGTCAAGCCATGTTTCACTAATGAGCACGGACCTAGCCCAGAACACTAATGATCCTGGCTACCGCACTGCCGACAGGATACAAACACAACATCTGGGTTGAAGGCTCACCCAGAGGTCAGCTTTGCCTCAAGACTCTGCTTCAGGCCTCAGGCCTTCAGGAAGTCCCAAGGTGCTTGAACCTCTGCGCAAAGCCTGCTCCCATCTCCTGTGGAACCTCACAGATCAGGCAGCACTTCCTCGGCCCACTCCTGAGGCTATTTAGCCTGCCAGCAAAGAGCAGGGGCTGACCTGGGAATGACAGAAGGCAGGGAGGGGAAAGGACCCTTTTGCTTCCATCCAGAAAGCCAAAGGCCGTCAAAAAAACCCTCTGGTGAACACCTGAGCAGCACCAGGAGATGAAAGGCCTGGCACTCCTGACTCCCAGAGCTCCCAGCGCTGCCTTGCCCCTCACCTTCAGCCCTCGTCTTGGACAGCAAGGCAATCCCAGGGACAGAAATCCAGGCTCCTGCTGCTCCTGGACGGAGGCACCCAACAGCTCTGTGCTGGCTGAACATGGCAGCAAAATCAGGATGCTGCTCTTCCTTGGGCAAAACTCCAGCCACTAAAAAGCTGGAATGCAGGACAACCCTGCCTCTCCACCAGGGCACTTGGATCCAGCCCTACTGACACATGGACATTTGAGACAGGAATCCATAACCCTCCGTGAAATCACATCACAGCCTCCAGGTGTTTTCCTGTTCGTGTCCTCACTTACCTGGCATAGGCTTCTTCCAAGGCTTTGCAGACACTTTGCCTCTAGCCAAAAAGATTAACATCGCCTTCTTTCCAGCTTTCAAGAAGTCACAGCAAGTCATCCTGGTCCCATGTTCCACATCAGATTCTCCTGTAAAAAGAAAGATATTTTTTCTGTTCAGATCATTTCTCAAGCTGTCAAGAAAAGCAGGATCCCACATGCACTCCCAGAAATTCTCTCAACACCATTTGCTGCTTCTCTCTCTGGCAGGGCACCAACAAGTCCTGGGACACTTCTTGTTCCCTGCTGGCCAGTGACCTTGAGCGATAAAAGAAGGCACCAGTATTGCTGCTAATTTTACAGCCACAGGCTTTGAACTTTCCACAAGTTAAAAGCAGAAGCAGACACTCCTCATCGGGCTCGAGTTCTCGCTTCCTGGCCCAGGAGACGCGCGGCCGCAGCTGCTCGAGCTTCTCTACCACTGCAGAGCGCGCCGAACACGGCAGGCGCACGGCAGGTGACGAACAAGCGACTTCTCCAATCCCGGCCCCGGAGAGGCGTGGCCGCCGCTCCTCGAGGTCCTCCGCCTCTGCACAGCGCTGCACGCACGGCAGGAGCACCGGAAGTGACGAAACAGCGAGGCCACGCTTCCCGGCCCGGGAGACGCGTGTCTGCCGCTCCTCGAGGATCTCAGCCGCCGCAAAGCACGCCGAGCAGGTAAGCGCACTGCAGATAATGAATAAGTGAAATCTTGCTTCCCAGCCCCGAAAATGCACTTTCGGTGCTGGAGGAGCTTCTCTGCTTGTGGGCAGCACGGAAACCGCGCCCAGCCGCTGTTCGCAGCCAGCCTGCAGCATACCGCCGGAGAGTGCACTAGGCGCGGCCAAACGGCGTTTGCTCGCTTCCCAGGCTAGGAGAAGCACTTGCCGTGCTGCAAACAGCTTCTCTGCCTGTGGAGAGCTCGGAAACAGCGTTTAACGCTGTTCCAAGCCTGCCTGCGAGCGAATCGCCGGAGAGTGCACTCGGCGCGGCCAAACGGCGTTTGCTCGCTTCCCAGGCTAGGAGAAGCACTTGCCGTGCTGCAAACAGCCTCTCTGCCTGTGGAGAGCTCGGAAACAGCGTTTGACGCTGTTCCAAGCCGGCCTGCGAGCGAAGCGCCGGAGAGTGCACTAGGCGCGGCCAAACGGCGTTTGCTCGCTTCCCAGGCTAGGAGAAGCACTTGCCGTGCTGCAAACAGCTTCTCTGCCTGTGGAGAGCTGGGACACAGCGTTTGACGCTGTTCCAAGCCTGCCTGCGAGCGAACCGCCGGAGAGTGCACTCGGCGCGGCCAAACGGCGTTTGCTCGCTTCCCAGGCTAGGAGAAGCACTTGCCGTGCTGCAAACAGCTTCTCTGCCTGTGGAGAGCTCGGAAACAGCGTTTAAACGCTGTTCCAAGCCTGCCTGCGAGCGAGGCGCCGGAGAGTGCACTTGGCGCGGCCAAACGGTGTTTGCTCGCTTCCCAGGCTAGGAGAAGCACTTGCCGTGCTGCAAACAGCTTCTCTGCCTGTGGAGAGCTCGGAAACAGCGTTTAAACGCTGTTCCAAGCCTGCCTGCGAGCGAAGCGCCGGAGAGTGCACTAGGCGCGGCCAAACGGCGTTTGCTCGCTTCCCAGGCTAGGAGAAGCACTTGCCGTGCTGCAAACAGCTTCTCTGCCTGTAGAGAGCTCGGAAACAGCGTTTGACGCTGTTCCAAGCCTGCCTGCGAGCGAACCGCCGGAGAGTGCACTCGGCGCGGCCAAACGGCGTTTGCTCGCTTCCCAGGCTAGGAGAAGCACTTGCCGTGCTGCAAACAGCTTCTCTGCCTGTGGAGAGCTCGGAAACAGCGTTTAACGCTGTTCCAAGCCTGCCTGCGAGCGAGGCGCCGGAGAGTGCACTAGGCGCGGCTAAACGGCGTTTGCTCGCTTCCCAGGCTAGGAGAAGCACTTGCCGTGCTGCAAACAGCTTCTCTGCCTGTGGAGAGCTCGGAAACAGCGTTTAACGCTGTTCCAAGCCTGCCTGCGAGCGAAGCGCCGGAGAGTGCACTAGGCGCGGCCAAACGGCGTTTGCTCGCTTCCCAGGCTAGGAGAAGCACTTGCCGTGCTGCAAACAGCCTCTCTGCCTGTGGAGAGCTCGGAAACAGCGTTTAACGCTGTTCCAAGCCTGCCTGCGAGCGAAGCGCCGGAGAGTGCACTAGGCGCGGCCAAACGGCGTTTGCTCGCTTCCCAGGCTAGGAGAAGCACTTGCCGTGCTGCAAACAGCTTCTCTGCCTGTGGAGAGCTCGGAAACAGCGTTTAACGCTGTTCCAAGCCTGCCTGCGAGCGAAGCGCCGGAGAGTGCACTAGGCGCGGCCAAACGGCGTTTGCTCGCTTCCCAGGCTAGGAGAAGCACTTGCCGTGCTGCAAACAGCTTCTCTGCCTGTGGAGAGCTCGGAAACAGCGTTTAACGCTGTTCCAAGCCTGCCTGCGAGCGAACCGCCGGAGAGTGCAGTAGGCGCGGCCAAACGGCGTTTGCTCGCTTCCCAGGCTAGGAGAAGCACTTGCCGTGCTGCAAACAGCCTCTCTGCCTGTGGAGAGCTCTGAAACAGCGTTTGACGCTGTTCCAAGCCGGCCTGCGAGCGAAGCGCCGGAGAGTGCACTAGGCGCGGCCAAACGGCGTTTGCTCGCTTCCCAGGCTAGGAGAAGCACTTGCCGTGCTGCAAACAGCTTCTCTGCCTGTAGAGAGCTCGGACACAGCGTTTGACGCTGTTCCAAGCCTGCCTGCGAGCGAACCGCCGGAGAGTGCACTCGGCGCGGCCAAACGGCGTTTGCTCGCTTCCCAGGCTAGGAGAAGCACTTGCCGTGCTGCAAACAGCTTCTCTGCCTGTGGAGAGCTCGGAAACAGCGTTTAACGCTGTTCCAAGCCTGCCTGCGAGCGAGGCGCCGGAGAGTGCACTAGGCGCGGCCAAACGGCGTTTGCTCGCTTCCCAGGCTAGGAGAAGCACTTGCCGTGCTGCAAACAGCTTCTCTGCCTGTGGAGAGCTCGGAAACAGCGTTTAACGCTGTTCCAAGCCTGCCTGCGAGCGAAGCGCCGGAGAGTGCACTAGGCGCGGCCAAACGGCGTTTGCTCGCTTCCCAGGCTAGGAGAAGCACTTGCCGTGCTGCAAACAGCTTCTCTGCCTGTGGAGAGCTCGGAAACAGCGTTTAACGCTGTTCCAAGCCTGCCTGCGAGCGAATCGCCGGAGAGTGCACTCGGCGCGGCCAAACGGCGTTTGCTCGCTTCCCAGGCTAGGAGAAGCACTTGCCGTGCTGCAAACAGCCTCTCTGCCTGTGGAGAGCTCGGAAACAGCGTTTGACGCTGTTCCAAGCCGGCCTGCGAGCGAAGCGCCGGAGAGTGCACTAGGCGCGGCCAAACGGCGTTTGCTCGCTTCCCAGGCTAGGAGAAGCACTTGCCGTGCTGCAAACAGCTTCTCTGCCTGTGGAGAGCTGGGACACAGCGTTTGACGCTGTTCCAAGCCTGCCTGCGAGCGAACCGCCGGAGAGTGCACTCGGCGCGGCCAAACGGCGTTTGCTCGCTTCCCAGGCTAGGAGAAGCACTTGCCGTGCTGCAAACAGCTTCTCTGCCTGTGGAGAGCTCGGAAACAGCGTTTAACGCTGTTCCAAGCCTGCCTGCGAGCGAGGCGCCGGAGAGTGCACTTGGCGCGGCCAAACGGTGTTTGCTCGCTTCCCAGGCTAGGAGAAGCACTTGCCGTGCTGCAAACAGCTTCTCTGCCTGTGGAGAGCTCGGAAACAGCGTTTAACGCTGTTCCAAGCCTGCCTGCGAGCGAAGCGCCGGAGAGTGCACTAGGCGCGGCCAAACGGCGTTTGCTCGCTTCCCAGGCTAGGAGAAGCACTTGCCGTGCTGCAAACAGCTTCTCTGCCTGTGGAGAGCTCGGAAACAGCGTTTAACGCTGTTCCAAGCCTGCCTGCGAGCGAAGCGCCGGAGAGTGCACTAGGCGCGGCCAAACGGCGTTTGCTCGCTTCCCAGGCTAGGAGAAGCACTTGCCGTGCTGCAAACAGCCTCTCTGCCTGTGGAGAGCTCGGAAATAGCGTTTAACGCTGTTCCAAGCCGGCCTGCGAGCGAAGCGCCGGAGAGTGCACTCGGCGCGGCCAAACGGCGTTTGCTCGCTTCCCAGGCTAGGAGAAGCACTTGCCGTGCTGCAAACAGCTTCTCTGCCTGTGGAGAGCTCGGAAACAGCGTTTGACGCTGTTCCAAGCCTGCCTGCGAGCGAACTGCCGGAGAGTGCACTCGGCGCGGCCAAACGGCGTTTGCTCGCTTCCCAGGCTAGGAGAAGCACTTGCCGTGCTGCAAACAGCTTCTCTGCCTGTGGAGAGCTCGGAAACAGCGTTTGACGCTGTTCCGAGCCTGCCTGCGAGCGAAGCGCCGGAGAGTGCACTCGGCGCGGCCAAACGGCGTTTGCTCGCTTCCCAGGCTAGGAGAAGCACTTGCCGTGCTGCAAACAGCTTCTCTGCCTGTGGAGAGCTCGGAAACAGCGTTTGACGCTGTTCCAAGCCGGCCTGTGAGCGAACCGCCGGAGAGTACACTCGGCGCGGCCAAACGGCGTTTGCTCGCTTCCCAGGCTAGGAGAAGCACTTGCCGTGCTGCAAACAGCTTCTCTGCCTGTGGAGAGCTCGGAAACAGCGTTTGACGCTGTTCCAAGCCGGCCTGCGAGCGAAGCGCCGGAGAGTGCACTCGGCGCGGCCAAACGGCGTTTGCTCGCTTCCCAGGCTAGGAGAAGCACTTGCCGTGCTGCAAACAGCTTCTCTGCCTGTGGAGAGCTCGGAAACAGCGTTTGACGCTGTTCCAAGCCGGCCTGCGAGCGAACCGCTGGAGAGTGCACTCGGCGCGGCCAAACGGCGTTTGCTCGCTTCCCAGGCTAGGAGAAGCACTTGCCGTGCTGCAAACAGCTTCTCTGCCTGTGGAGAGCTCGGAAACAGCGTTTGACGCTGTTCCAAGCCGGCCTGCGAGCGAAGCGCCGGAGAGTGAACTCGGCGCGGCCAAACGGCGTTTGCTCGCTTCCCAGGCTAGGAGAAGCACTTGCCGTGCTGCAAACAGCTTCTCTGCCTGTGGAGAGCTCGGAAACAGCGTTTGACGCTGTTCCAGGCTGGCCTGCGAGCGAAGCGCCGGAGAGTGCACTCGGCGCGGCCAAACGGCGTTTGCTCGCTTCCCAGGCTAGGAGAAGCACTTGCCGTGCTGCAAACAGCTTCTCTGCCTGTGGAGAGCTCGGAAACAGCGTTTGACGCTGTTCCAGGCCGGCCTGCGAGCGAACCGGCGGAGAGTGCACTCGGCGCGGCCAAACGGCGTTTGCTCGCTTCCCAGGCTAGGAGAAGCACTTGCCGTGCTGCAAACAGCTTCTCTGCCTGTGGAGAGCTCGGAAACAGCGTTTGACGCTGTTCCAGGCCGGC
>NW_027094416.1:0-103398 GCF_029207755.1 Chamaea fasciata
CCCTGGGGTGCCCTGGGTGTCCCCTAGGTGTCCCTGGGGGGGCCCTGGCTGTCCCCTAGGTGTCCTTGGGGTGCCCTGCCTGTCCGCTAGGTGTCCCTGGGGGTGCCCTGGGTGTCCCTGGGGGTGCCCTGGTTGTCCCCTAGGTGTCCTGGGGGTTCCCTGGGTGTCTCTGGGCTGCCCTGGCTTTCCCTGGGGTGCCCTGGGGTGCCCTGGCTGTCCCGTAGGTGTCCCTGGGCTGCCCTGGCTGTCCTTGGGGTGCCCTGGCTGTGCCCTTGGTGTCCCTGAGGGTGCCCTGGCTGTCCCTAGGGTGCCCTGGCTGTGCCCTAGGTGTCCCTGGGGTGCCCTGGCTGTCCCGTCAGTGTCCCTGGGGGTGCCCTGGCTCTCCCCTAGGGGTCCCTGAGGGTGCCCTTGGTGGCCCTGGCGTGCCCTCGCTGTCTCCTAGGTGTCCCTGGGGGTGCCCTGGCTGTCCTCTAGGTGTCTCTGGGGTGCCCTGGGTGTCCCTGGCGTGCCCTGGCTGTCTCCTAGGTGTCCCTGTGGGTGCCCTCCCTGTACCTCGGGATGCCCTGGCTGTCCCCTAGGTGTCCCTGGGGGTGCCCTGGGTGTCCCTGGGGTGCCCTGGCTGTCCCCTAGGTGTACCTGGGGGGGCCCTGGCTGTCCCCTAGGTGTCCCTGGGGGTGCCCTGGCTGTCCCTGGGGTGCCCTGGCTGTCCCCTAGGTGTCCCTGGGGGTGCCCTGGCTGTCCCTGGGGTGCCCTGGCTGTCCCCTAGGTGTCCCTGGGGGTGCCCTGGCTGTCCCCTAGGTGTCCCTGGCTGTCCCCTAGGTGGCCCTGGGGGTGCCCTGGCTGTCCCCTAGGTGTCCCTGGGGGTGTCCTGGGTGTCCAGTCAGTGTCCCTGGGGGTGCCCTGCCTGTCCCCTAGGTGTCCATGGGGGTGCCCTGCCTGTCCCTTAGGTGTCCCTGGGGGTGCCCTGGCTGCGCCCTAGGTATCCCTGGGGGTGCCCTGGCTGTCCCTAGGGTGCCCTGGCTGTGCCTTTGGTGTCCCTGGGGGTGCCCTGGCTGTCCCTAGGGTGCCCTGTCTGTCCCCTAGGTGTCCCTGGGGGTGCCCTGGTGTCCCTCGGGGTGCCCTGGGTGTCCCCTAGGTGTCCCTGGGGGTGCCCTCGCTGTCCCTGGAGGTGCCCTGGGTGTCCCTGGGGGTGCCCTGGCAATCTCCTAGGTGTCCCTGGGGGTGCCCTGGGTGTCCCTGGAGTGCCCGTGCTGTCCCCTAAATGTCCCTGGGGGTGCCCTGGCTGTCCCCTAGGTGTCCCTGGGGGTGCCCTAGGTGTCCCTGGGGGTGCCCTGGCTGTCCCTAGGGTGCCATGCCTGTCCCCTAGGTGTCTCTGGGGGTGCCCTGGGTGTCCCTGGGAGTGCCCTGCCTGTCCCCTAGGTGTCCCTGGGGGTGCCCTGGCTGTCCCTCGGGTTCCCTGCCTGTCCCCTAGGTGTCCCTGGGGGTGCCCTGGCTGTCCCATAGTTGTCCCCTGGGGGTGCCCTGGCTGTCCCCTAGGTGTCCCTTGGGGTGCCCAGGGTGTCCCTGGGGATGCCTTGGAGGTCCCCTAGGTGTCCCTGGGGTGCCCCTGGCTGTCCCCTACGTGTCCCTGGGGGAGCCCTGGCTGTCCCCAAGGTGTCCCTGTGGGTGCCCAGAGTGTCCCTGGGAGTGCCCTGGCTGTCCCCTAGGGGTCTCTGGGGTGCCCTGGCTGTCCCTAGTGTGCCCTGACTGTCCCCTAAATGTCCCTGGGGGTGCCCTGGCTGTCCCCTAGGTGTCCTTTGGGGGTGTCCTGGCTTTCCCCTCGGTGTCCCTGGGGGTGCCCTGGCTTTCCCCTAGGTGTCCCTGGGGGTGCCCTGCCTGTCCCTGGGGGTGCCCTGGCTGTCCCCTAGGTGTCCCTGGGGGTACCCTGGGTGTCCCTGGGGTGCCCTGGCTGTCCCCTTGATGTCCCTTGTGGTGCCCTGTGTGTGCCTGGGGTGCACTGGGGGTGCTCTGGTGTCCCTGGGTGTGCCCTGGCTGTCCCCTAGGTGTCCCTGGGGGTGCCCTAGGTGTCCCCGGGGGTGCCCTGGCTGTCCCTGGGGTGCCCTGGCTGTCCCCATGGTGTCCCTGGTGGGTGCCCAGAGTGTCCCTGGGAGTGCATTGCCAGTCTCCTAGGTGTCCCTGGGGTGCCCTGGCTGTCCCCTTGGTGTCCCTGGGGGTGCCCTGGAGGTGCCTGGTGTCCCTGGGGGTGCCCTGGCTGTCCCCTAGGTGTCCCTGGGGGTGCCCTCGCTGTCCCTGGGGTGCCCTGGCTGTCCCCTAGGCGGCCCTGGGGGTGCCCTGGGTGTCCCTGGAGTGCCCTGGCTGTCCCCTAGGTGTCACTGGGGGTGCCCTGGCTTCCCCCTCGGTGTCCCTGGGGGTGCCCTGCCTGTCCCCTAGGTGTCCCTGGGGGTGCCCTGGCTGTCCCCTAGGTGTCCCTGGGGGTGCCCTCGCTGTCCCTGGGGTGCCCTGGCTGTCCCCTAGGCGGCCCTGGGGGTGCCCTCGGTGTCTCTGGGGTGCCCTGGCTGTCCCCTAGGTGTCCCTGGAGGTGCCCTGGGTGTCCCTGGGGGTGCCGTGGCAGTCCCCTAGGTGTCCCTGGGGATGCCCTGGGAGTCCCTGGGGTGCCCGTGCTGTCCCCAAAATGTCCCTGGGGGTGCCCTGGGTGTCCCCTAGGTGTCCTTGGGGGTGCCCTGCCTGTCCCCTAGATGTCCCTTGGGGTGCCCTGGGTGTCCCTTCGGGGTGCCCTGGCTGTCCCTAGGGTGCCCTGGCTGACCCCTAGGTGTCCCTGGGGGTGCCCTGGGTGTCCCTGGGGTGCCCTGGCTGTCCCCAAGGTGTCCCTGTGGGTGCCCAGAGTGTCCCTGGGAGTGCCCTGCCTGTCTCCTAGGTGTCCCTGGGGGTGCCCTGGGTGTCCCTGGGGTGCCCTGGCTGTCCCCTAGGTGTCCCTGGGGGTGCCCTGGGTGTCCCTGGGGGTGCCCTGGCTGTCTCCTAAATGTCCCTGGGGGGGCCCTGGCTGTCCCCTAGGTGTCCCTGGGGGTGCCCTTCCTGTCCTGTACGTGTCCCTGGGGTTCCCTGGAGGTCCCCTGGGTTTCCCTGGGGGTGCCCTGAGTGTCCCTGGGCTGCCCTGGCTGTCCCCTAGGTGTCCCTGGGGGTGTCCTCGCTGTCCCTGGGGTGCCCTGGCTGTCCCCTAGGTGTCCCTGGGGGTGCCCTGGTGTCCCTCGGGGTGCCCTGGCTGTCCCCTAGGTGTCCCTGGGGGTGCCCTTCCTGTCCTCTAGGTTTCCCTGGGGGTGCCCTGGCTGTCCCCAGGGTACCCTGGCGGTTCCCTCGGTGTCTCTGGGGGTGCCCTGGCTGTCCCTAGGGTGCCCTGGCTGTCCCCCTAGGTGTCCCTGGGGTTCCCTGCGAGTCCCCTAGGTGTCCTTGGGGGTGCCCTGGCTGTCCCTAGGGTGCCCTGGCTGTCCCCTAGGTATCCCTGGGGGTGCCCTCGGTGTCCCTGGGGGTGCCCTGGCTGTCCCTAGGGTGCCCTGGCTGTCCCCTAGGTGTCCCTGGGGGTGCCCTGGGTGTGCCTGGGGTGCCCTGGCTGTCCCCCTAGGTGTCCCTGGGGGTGCCCTGGGGTGTCCCTGGGGATTCCCTGGCTGACCCCTCGGTGTCCCTGGGGGTGCCCTGGGTGTCGCAGGTGTGCCCTGGCTTTCCCCTACGTGTCCCTGGGGTGCCCTGGCTGTTCCCTAGGTGGCCCAGGGGGTGCCCTGGCTGTCCCTAGGGTGCCCTGGCCGTCCCCTAGGTGTCCTTGAGGTGTGCCCTGGGTGTCCCTGGGGGTGCCCTGGCTGTCCCCTAGGTGTCCCTGGGGGTGCCCAGGGTGTCCCTGGGATGCCTTGCAGGTCCCCTAGGTGTCCCTGGGGTGCCCTGGCTGTCCCCCTACGTGTCCCTGGGGGAGCCCTGGCTGTCCCCAAGGTGTCCCTGTGGGTGCCCAGAGTGTCCCTGGGGGTGCCCTGCCTGTCCCCTAGGTGTCCCTGGGGGTGCCCTGGCTGTCCCTAGTGTGCCCTGGCTGTCCCCTAAATGTCCCTGGGGGTGCCCTGGCTGTCCCCTAGGTGTCCCTGGGGGTGTCCTGGCTTTCCCCTCGGTGTCCCTGGGGTGCCCTGGCTTTCCCCTAGGTGTCCCTGGGGGTGCCCTGCCTGTCCCTGGGGGTGCCCTGGCTGTCCCCTAGTTGTCCCTGGGGGTGCCCTGGCTTTCCCCTAGGTGTCCCTGGAAGTGCCCTGGGTGTCCCTGGGGTGCCCTGGCTGTCCCCAAGGTGTCCCTGTGGGTGCCCAGAGTGTCCCTGGGAGTGCCCTGGCTGTCCCCTAGGCGTCTCTGGGGGTGCCCTGGCTGTCCCGTCAGTGTCCCTGGGGGTGCCCTGCCTGTCCCCTTGGTGTCCCTGGGGGTGTCCTGGGTGTCCCTGGGGTGCCCTGGCTGTCCCCAAGGTGTCCCTGCTGGTGCCCAGAGTGTCCCTGGGAGTGCCCTGGCTGTCCCCTAGGCGTCTCTGGGGGGTGCCATGGCTGTCCCCTAGGTGTCCCTGGGGGTGTCCTGCCTTCCCCTAGGTGTCCTGGAGGTGCCCTAGGTGTCCCTGGGCGTGCCCTGGGTGTCCCTGGGGTCCCCTGGCTGTCCCCAAGGTGTCCCTGTGGGTGCCCAGAGTGTCCCTGCGAGTGCCCTGGCTGTCCCCTAGGGGTCTCTGGGGGTGCCCTGCCTGTCCCCTAGGTGTCCCTGGGGGTGCCCTGGGTGTCCCTGTGGGTGCCGTGGCTGTCCCCTAGGTGTCCCTGGGAGTGCCCTGGGTGTCCCTGGGGGTGCCCTGGCTGTCCCCTAGGTGTCCCTGAAGGTGCCCTGGGTGTCCCCTGTGGTGCCCTGGCTGTCCCCTTGGTGTCCCTGGGAGTGCCCTATGGGTCCCTGGAGTTCCCTGGCTGTCCCCTTGGTGTCCCTGGTGGTGCCCTGGTTGTGCCCTTGGAGTCCCTGAGGGCGCCCTGGCTGTCCCCAGGCTGCCCTGGCTGTTCCTCGGTGTCTCTGGGGTGCCCTGGCTGTCCCTAGGGTGCCGTGGCTGTGCCCTCGGTGTCCCTGGGGGTGTCCTGGTTGTTCCTAGGGTGCCCTGGCTGTCCCTGGGTGCCCTGGCTGTCCCCAAGGTGTCCTTTGGGGTGCCCTGCCTGTTCTCTCGGTGTCCCTGGGGGTGCCCTGCTGTCCCTAGGGTTCCCTGGCTGTCCCCTAGGTGTCCCTGGGGGTGCCCTGGGTGTCCCTTGGGTGACCTGGCTGTCCCCTAGGTGTCCCTGGGGGTGCATTAAGTGTCCCTGGGGGTGCCCAGGGTGTCCCTGGGGTTCCCTGGCTGTCCCCTAGGTGTCCCTGGGGGGGCCCTGGTGTCCCTGGGTTGCCCTGGCTGTCCCGTAGGTGTCCCTTCCTCGCTCGTATCCTCGACTCCGCCTCCGGCGCCATGGTGACTCCCCTCCCAGTCTGGACCAGTGTGGCCTCACCCCCTCCCCTGGGGCCATCCGACCCATCCCAGTATAGACCAGTAAGGCACCGCGTGGCCACCATGGACCCCCACACGCCTGCCAGTTCATCCCAGTCCACTCTTCGTCCATCCCAGGTTTTTCTGGTCACCCTCCCAGTGCTCTCAGTCCATCCCAGTCCCGCAGGTGTTGGTGCTTGGGGCTTGATGAGCTGGTGCCTGTCCGCAACGTGGAGCGGCTCAAACGGGACCTCAGGGTGAGGGGGGCGCGGATTTGGGGGGATCCTGGGGGTCCTGAGTTGTCGTGGAGGGGGTTTTTGGGTTGTGGGGGGTCTGGGGGGAGTCCTGGGGGCTGCTTTGGGTGCTTTGGGGGGTATTCGGGAGGTTTGGGCGGCCCATTTGAGGCATCAAAGAACCTGAGGAGGGTTTTAATAGCTCCTGGAGGTGGAGGCGGCCGTGGGGGTGAGCTGGCTGTCCCAGGGGGTTCCTGGCTGTCCCTCGATGTCCCTGGGGTGCCCTGGCTGTCACTTAGGTGTCCCTCGGGGTGCCCTGGCTGTCCCTAGGGTGCCCTGGCTGTCCCCTAGGTGTCCCTGGGGGTGCCCTGCCTGTCCCCTAGGTGTCCCTGGGGGTTCCCTGCGTGTCCCTGGGGTGCCCTGGCTGTCCCCTAGGTGTCGCTGGGGGTGCCCTGGAGGTCCCCTACGTGGCCCTGGGCGTGCCCTGCCTGTCCCCTAGGCGTCCCTGGGGGTGCCCTGGCTGTCCCCTCGGTGTCCCTGGGGGTGCCCTGCCTGTCCCCTAGGTGTCCCTGGGGGTGGCCTGGCTGTCCCTAGGGTGCCCTGGCTGTGCCCTCACTGTCCCTAGAGTGCCCTAGGTGTCCATGGGGGTGCCCTGGGTGTCCCTGGGGGTGCCCAGGGTGTCAGTGGGGTTCCCTGGCTGTCCCGTACGTGTCCCTGGGCTGCCCTGGCTGTCCCCTAGGTGTCCCTGGGGGGGCCCTGGCATTCCCCGAGGTGTCCCTGGGGGTGCCCTGGGTGTCCCTGGGGGTGCTCAGGGTGTCACTAGGGTTCCCTGACTGTCCCGTACGTGTCCCTGGGGGTGCCCTGGAGGTCCCCTAGGTGTCCCTGGGAGTGCCCTCGCTGTCCCTGGGGTGCCCTGGCTGTCCCCTAGGTGTCCCTGGGTGTCCCCTTGGTGTCCCTGGGGGTGCCCAGGGTGTCCCTTAGGTGTCCCTGGGGGTTCCCTTGCTGTCCCCTAGCTGTCCCTGGGGGTGCCCTGGCTGTCCCTGGGGTGCTCTGGATGTCCCCTTGGTGTCCCTGGGGGTGCCCTGGCTGTCCCCTTGGTGTCCCTAGGGTGCCCTGTCTGTGCCCTTGGTGTCCCTGGGGGTGCCCTGCCTGTCCGCTAGGTGTCCTTGGGGGTGCCCTGGCTGTCCCTAGGGTGCCCTGGCTGTCCCCTCGGTGTCCCTGAGGTGCCCTGGCTGTCCCTAGGGTGCCCTAGCTGTTCTCTAGGTGTCCCTGGGGGTGCCCTGGGTGTCCCTGGGGATGCCCTGGCTGTCCCCTAGGTGTCCCTGGGAGTGCCCTGGGTGTCCCTGGGGGGGCACTAGCTGTCCCCTAGGGGTCTCTGGGGGTGACCTGCCTGTCCCCTAGGTGTCCCTGGGGCTGCCCTGGCTGTGCCCTCGGTGTCCCTGGGGGTGCCCTGGCTGTCCCTAGGGTGCCCTGGCTGTGCCCTAGGTGTCCCTGGGGGTGCCCTGGCTGTCCCTAGGGTGCCCTGGCTGTGCCCTTGGTGTCCCTGGGGGTGCCCTGGCTGTCCCTAGGGTGCCCTGGCTGTGCCCTAGGTGTCCCTGGGGGTGCCCTGGCTGTCCCTAGGGTTCCCTGGCTGTCCCCTAGGTGTCCCTGGGGGTGCCCTGGTGTCCCTCGGGGTGCCCTGGGTGTCCCCTAGGTGTCCCTGGGGGTGCCCTGGCTGTCCCCTAGGTGTCCCTGGGGGTGCCCGGCCTGTCCCCTAGGTGTCCTTGGGGGTGCCCTGGCTGTCCCTAGGGTGCCCTTTCTGTGCCCTCGGTGTCCCTGGGGGGTTCCCTGGCTGTCCCCTAGGTGTCCCTGGGTGTGCCCTGGGTGTGCCTGGGGTGCCCTGGCTGTCCCCTAGGGGTCTCTGGGGGTGCCCTGCCTGTCCCCTAGGTGTCCCTGGGGGTGCCCTGGGTGTCCCTGGGGGCGCCCTGGCTGTCCCTAGGGTGCCCTGGCTATCCCCTAGGTGTCCCTGGGGGTGCCCTGGTGTCCCTCGGTGTGCCCTAGCTGTCCCCTAGGGGTCTCTGGGCGTGCCCTGCCTGTCCCCTAGGTGTCCCTGTGGGTGCCCTGGGTGTCCCTGGGGGTGCCCTGGCTGTCCCCTAGGTGTCCCTGGCGGCGCCCAGGGTGTCCGTGGGGTGCCCTGCCTGTCCCCTACGTGTCCCTGGGGGTGCCCAGGGTGTCCCTGGGGGTGCCCTTGCTGTCCCCTAGGTGTCCCTGGGGTTGCCCTGGGTGTTCCTGGGGTGCCCTGGCTGTCCCCCAGGTGTCCCTGAGGGTGCCCTGGGTGTCCCTGGCGTGCCCTGGCTGTCTCCTAGGTGTCCCTGGGGGTGCCCTGGCTGTCTTCTAGGTGTCCCTGTGGGTGCCCTCCCTGTCTCTCGGGATGCCCTGGCTGTCCCCTAGGTGTCCCTGGGGTGCCCTGGCTGTCCCCTAGGTGTCCCTGGGGGGGCCCTGGCTGTACCCTAGGTGTCCCTGGGGGTGCCCTGGCTGTCCCTGGGGTGCCCTGGCTGTCCCCTAGGTGTCCCTGGGGGTGCCCTGGCTGTCCCTGGGGTGCCCTGGCTGTCCCTTAGATGTCCCTGGAGGTCCCCTAGGTGTCCCTGGGGGTGCCCAGAGTGTCCCTGCGAGTGCCCTGGCTGTCCCCTAGGGGTCTCTGGGGGTGCCCTGCCTGTCCCCTAGGTGTCCTTGGGGGTGCCCTGGCGGTCTTTAGGGTGCCCTGGCTGTCCCCTAGGTGTCCCTGGGGGTGCCCTGCCTGTCCCCTAGGTGTCGTTGGGGGTTCCCTGGGTGTCCCTGGGGGTGCCCTGCCTGTCCCCTGGGTGTCCCTGGGGGTGCCCTGGGTGTCCCTGGGGTGCCCTGGCTGTCCCCTTGGTGTCCCTGGGGGTGCCCTGGGTTTCCCTGGGGGTGCCCTGGCTGTCCCCTAGGTGTCCCAGGGGATGCCCTGCCTGTCCCCTAGGTGTCGTTGGGGGTGCCCTGGGTGTCCCTTGGGGTGCCCTGCCTGTCCCCTAGGTGTCCCTGGGGGTGCCCTGTGTGTCCCTGGGGGTGCCCGGGCTGTCCCCTAGGTGTCCCTGGGGGTGCCCTGGGTGTCCCTGGGGTGCCCTGGCTGTCCTCTAGGTGTCCCTGGGGTGCCCTGGGTGTCCCTGGCGTGCCCTGGCTGTCCCCTAGGTGTCCCTGGGGGGGCCCTGGGTGTTCCTGGGGTGCCCTGGCTGTCCCCTAGGTGTCCCTGGGGGGGCCCTGGCGGTCCCCTAGGTGTCCCTGGGGCTGCCCTGGCTGTCCCTGGGGTGCCCTGGCTGTCCCCTAGGTGTCCCTGGGGGTGCCCTGGCTGTCCCTGGGGTGCCCTGGCTGTCCCCTAGATGTCCCTGGAGGTCGCCTAGGTGTCCCTGGGGGTGCCCTCGCTGTCCCTGGGGTGCCCTGGCTGTCCCCTAGGTGTCCCTTGGGGTGCCTTGGCTGTCCCCTAGGTGTCCCTGGGGGTGCCCTGCCTGTCCCCTAGGTGTCCCTGGGGTTTCCCTGCCTGTCCCCTAGGTGTCCCTGGGGGTGCCCTGGGTGTCCCTGGGGGTGCCCGGGCTGTCCCCTAGGTGTCCCTGGGGGTGCCCTGGGTGTCCCTGGGCTGCCCTGGCTGTCCCCTAGGTGTCCCTGGGGGTGCCCAGGCTGTCCCCTATGTGTCCCTGGGCGTGCCCATGGTGTCCCTGGGGTTCCCTTGCTGTCCCCTAGGCGTCCCTGGGGGGGCCCTGGGTGTCCCTGGGGTGTCCTGGCTGTCCCGTCAGTGTCCCTGAGGGTGCCCTGGCTGTCCCTCGGGTGCCCTGGCTGTGCCCTAGGTGTCCCTGGGGGTGCCCTGGTGTCCTTCGGGGTGCCCTGGGTGTCCCCTAGGTGTCCCTGGGGGTTCCCTGGCTGTCCCCTAGGTGTCCCTGGGGGTGCCCGGCCTGTCCCCTAGGTGTCCTTGGGGGTGCCCTGGCTGTCCCTAGGGTGCCCTTTCTGTGCCCTCGGTGTCCCTGGGGGTTCCCTGGCTGTCCCCTAGGTGTCCCTGGGTGTGCCCTAGTTGTGCCTGGGGTGCCCTGGCTGTCCCCTAGGGGTCCCTGGGGGCGCCCAGGGTGTCCCTGGGGTGCCCTGCCTGTCCCCTATGTGTCCCTGGGGGTGCCCAGGGTGTCCCTGGGGGTGCCCTTGCTGTCCCCTAGGTGTCCCTGGGGGTGCCCTGGGTGTTCCTGGGGTGCCCTGGCTGTCCCTTAGGTGTCCCTGGGGGTGCCCTAACTGTCCCCTTGGTGTTCCTGGGGTGCCCTGGCTGTCCCCTAGGTGTCCCTGTCGGTGCCCTGCCTGTCCTCTAGGTGTCACTGGGGGTGCCCTGGCTGTCCCCTCGGTGTCGTTGGGGGTTCCCTGGGTGTCCCTGGGGGTGCCCTGCCTGTCCCCTGGGTGTCCCTGGGGGTGCCCTGGGTGTCCCTGGGGTGCCCTGGCTGTCTCCTTGGTGTCCCTGGGGGTGCCCTGGGTGTCCCTGGGGGGCCCTGGCTGTCCCCTAGGTGTCCCTGGGGGTGCCCTGCCTGTCTCCTAGGTGTCCTTGGGGGTGCCCTGGGTGTCCCTGGGGGTGCCCTGGCTGTCCCCTAGGTGTCCCTGGGGGTGCCCTGGGTGTCCCTGGGGTGCCCTGGCTGTCCCCTTGGTGTCCCAGTGGGTGCCCAGAGTGTCCCTGGGAGTGCCCTGGCTGTCCCGTCAGTGTCCCTGGGGGTGCCCTGCCTGTCCCCTAGGTGTCCCTGGGGTTTCCCTGCCTGTCCCCTAGGTGTCCCTGGGGGTGCCCTTGGTGTCCCTGGGGGTGCCCGGGCTGTCCCCTAGGTGTCCCTGGGGGTGCCCTGGCTGTCCCTAGGGTGCCCTGGCTGTCCCCTAGGTGTCCCTGGGGGTGCCCAGGCTGTCCCCTAGGTGTCCCTGGGCGTGCCCATGGTATCCCTGGGGTGCCCTGGCTGTCCCTGGGGTGCCCTGGCTGTCCCTTAGATGTCCCTGGAGGTCCCCTAGGTGTCCCTGGGG
Organism: Chamaea fasciata; assembly: GCF_029207755.1. Lineage (NCBI taxonomy): Eukaryota > Metazoa > Chordata > Aves > Passeriformes > Sylviidae > Chamaea > Chamaea fasciata. Next base: position 10,750 of record NW_027094416.1, read on the forward strand.
GTGCCCAGAGTGTCCCTGCGAGTGCCCTGGCTGTCCCCTAGGGGTCTCTGGGGGTGCCCTGCCTGTCCCCTAGGTGTCCCTGGGGGTGTCCTGGGTGTCCCTGGGGGTGCCCTGGCTGTCCCCTAGGTGTTTCTGGGGGTGCCCGGCCTGTCCCCTAGGTGTCCTTGGAGTGCCCTGGCTGTCCCTAGGGTGCTCTTTCTGTGCCCTCGGTGTCCCTGGGGGTTCCCTGGCTGTCCCCTAGGTGTCCCTGGGTGTGCCTGGGGTGCCCTGGCTGTCCCCTAGGGGTCCCTGGGGGTGCCCTGGCTGTCCCTTAGGTGTCCCTGGGGGTGCCCTGGCTGTCCCTAGGGTGCCCTGGCTGTGCCCTCGGTGTCTCTGGGGGTGCCCCTTGGTGTCCCTGGGGGTGCCCTGGCTGTCCCTATGGTGCCATGGCTGCCCCTAGGGTACCCTGGCTGTCCCCTCGCTGTCCCTGGGGGTGCCCTGGGTGTCCCTGGGGTGCCCTGGCTGTCCCCTAGGTGTCCCTGGGGGTGCCCAGGCTGTAACCTAGGTGTCCCTGGGGGGGCCCTGGGTGTCCCTGGGGTGCCTGGGAGGTCCCCTACGTGTCCCTGGGGTGCCATGGCTGTCCCGTCAGTGTCCCTGAGGGTGCCCTGGGTGTCCCTGGCGTGCCCTGGCTGTCTCCTAGGTGTCCCTGGGGGTGCCCTGGCTGTCCTCTAGGTGTCCCTTTGGGTGCCCTCCCTGTCCCTCGGGATGCCCTGGCTGTCCCCTAGGTGTCCCTGGGGGTGGCCTGGGTGTCCCTGGGGTGCCCTTGCTGTCCCCTAGGTGTCCCTGGGCGGGCCCTGGCTGTCCCCTAGGTGTCCCTGAGGGTGCCCTGGCTGTCCCTGGGGTGCCCTGGCTGTCCCCTAGATGTCCCTGGAGGTCCCCTAGGTGTCCCTGGGGGTGCCCTGGGTGTCGCTGTGGGGGCCCTGGCTGTCCCCTAGGTTTCCCTGGGGTGCCCTGACTGTCCCTAGGTGTCCCTGGGGGTGCCCTGGGTGTCCCTGGGGGTGCCCGGGCTGTCCCCTAGGTGTCCCTGGGGGTGCCCTGGGTGTCCCTGGGCTGCCCTGGCTGTCCCCTAGGTGTCCCTGGGGGTGCCCAGGCTGTCCCCTAGGTGTCCCCTGGGCGTGCCCATGGTGTCCCTGGGGTTCCCTTGCTGTCCCCTAGGCGTCCCTGGGGGGGCCCTGGGTGTCCCTGGGGTGCCCTGGCTGTCCCGTCAGTGTCCCTGAGGGTGCCCTGGCTGTCCCTCGGGTGCCCTGGCTGTGCCCTAGGTGTCCCTGGGGGTGCCCTGGTGTCCCTCGGGGTGCCCTGGGTGTCCCCTAGGTGTCCCTGGGGGTTCCCTGGCTGTCCCCTAGGTGTCCCTGGGGGTGCCCGGCCTGTCCCCTAGGTGTCCTTGGGGGTGCCCTGGCTGTCCCTAGGGTGCCCTTTCTGTGCCCTCGGTGTCCCTGGGGGTTCCCTGGCTGTCCCCTAGGTGTCCCTGGGTGTGCCCTAGTTGTGCCTGGGGTGCTCTGGCTGTCCCCTAGGGGTCCCTGGGGGCGCCCAGGGTGTCCCTGGGGTGCCCTGCCTGTCCCCTATGTGTCCCTGGGGGTGCCCAGGGTGTCCCTGGGGGTGCCCTTGCTGTCCCCTAGGTGTCCCTGGGGGTGCCCTGGGTGTTCCTGGGGTGCCCTGGCTGTCCCTTAGGTGTCCCTGGGGGTGCCCTAACTGTCCCCTTGGTGTTCCTGGGGTGCCCTGGCTGTCCCCTAGGTGTCCCTGTCGGTGCCCTGCCTGTCCTCTAGGTGTCACTGGGGGTGCCCTGGCTGTCCCCTCGGTGTCGTTGGGGGTTCCCTGGGTGTCCCTGGGGGTGCCCTGCCTGTCCCCTGGGTGTCCCTGGGGGTGCCCTGGGTGTCCCTGGGGTGCCCTGGCTGTCTCCTTGGTGTCCCTGGGGGTGCCCTGGGTGTCCCTGGGGGGCCCTGGCTGTCCCCTAGGTGTCCCTGGGGGTGCCCTGCCTGTCTCCTAGGTGTCGTTGGGGGTGCCCTGGGTGTCCCTGGGGGTGCCCTGGCTGTCCCCTAGGTGTCCCTGGGGGTGCCCTGGGTGTCCCTGGGGTGCCCTGGCTGTCCCCTTGGTGTCCCAGTGGGTGCCCAGAGTGTCCCTGGGAGTGCCCTGGCTGTCCCGTCAGTGTCCCTGGGGGTGCCCTGCCTGTCCCCTAGGTGTCCCTGGGGTTTCCCTGCCTGTCCCCTAGGTGTCCCTGGGGGTGCCCTTGGTGTCCCTGGGGGTGCCCGGGCTGTCCCCTAGGTGTCCCTGGGGGTGCCCTGGCTGTCCCTAGGGTGCCCTGGCTGTCCCCTAGGTGTCCCTGGGGGTGCCCAGGCTGTCCCCTAGGTGTCCCTGGGCGTGCCCATGGTATCCCTGGGGTGCCCTGGCTGTCCCTGGGGTGCCCTGGCTGTCCCTTAGATGTCCCTGGAGGTCCCCTAGGTGTCCCTGGGGGTGCCCAGAGTGTCCCTGCGAGTGCCCTGGCTGTCCCCTAGGGGTCTCTGGGGGTGCCCTGCCTGTCCCCTAGGTGTCCCTGGGGGTGTCCTGGGTGTCCCTGGGGGTGCCCTGGCTGTCCCCTAGGTGTTTCTGGGGGTGCCCGGCCTGTCCCCTAGGTGTCCTTGGAGTGCCCTGGCTGTCCCTAGGGTGCTCTTTCTGTGCCCTCGGTGTCCCTGGGGGTTCCCTGGCTGTCCCCTAGGTGTCCCTGGGTGTGCCCTGGGTGTGCCTGGGGTGCCCTGGCTGTCCCCTAGGGGTCCCTGGGGGTGCCCTGGCTGTCCCTTAGGTGTCCCTGGGGGTGCCCTGGCTGTCCCTAGGGTGCCCTGGCTGTGCCCTCGGTGTCTCTGGGGGTGCCCCTTGGTGTCCCTGGGGGTGCCCTGGCTGTCCCTATGGTGCCATGGCTGCCCCTAGGGTACCCTGGCTGTCCCCTCGCTGTCCCTGGGGGTGCCCTGGGTGTCCCTGGGGTGCCCTGGCTGTCCCCTAGGTGTCCCTGGGGGTGCCCAGGCTGTAACCTAGGTGTCCCTGGGGGGGCCCTGGGTGTCCCTGGGGTGCCTGGGAGGTCCCCTACGTGTCCCTGGGGTGCCATGGCTGTCCCGTCAGTGTCCCTGAGGGTGCCCTGGGTGTCCCTGGCGTGCCCTGGCTGTCTCCTAGGTGTCCCTGGGGGTGCCCTGGCTGTCCTCTAGGTGTCCCTTTGGGTGCCCTCCCTGTCCCTCGGGATGCCCTGGCTGTCCCCTAGGTGTCCCTGGGGGTGGCCTGGGTGTCCCTGGGGTGCCCTTGCTGTCCCCTAGGTGTCCCTGGGCGGGCCCTGGCTGTCCCCTAGGTGTCCCTGAGGGTGCCCTGGCTGTCCCTGGGGTGCCCTGGCTGTCCCCTAGATGTCCCTGGAGGTCCCCTAGGTGTCCCTGGGGGTGCCCTGGGTGTCGCTGTGGGGGCCCTGGCTGTCCCCTAGGTTTCCCTGGGGTGCCCTGACTGTCCCTAGGTGTCCCTGGGGGTGCCCTGGGTGTCCCTGGGGGTGCCCGGGCTGTCCCCTAGGTGTCCCTGGGGGTGCCCTGGGTGTCCCTGGGCTGCCCTGGCTGTCCCCTAGGTGTCCCTGGGGGTGCCCAGGCTGTCCCCTAGGTGTCCCTGGGCGTGCCCATGGTGTCCCTGGGGTTCCCTTGCTGTCCCCTAGGCGTCCCTGGGGGGGCCCTGGGTGTCCCTGGGGTGCCCTGGCTGTCCCGTCAGTGTCCCTGAGGGTGCCCTGGCTGTCCCTCGGGTGCCCTGGCTGTGCCCTAGGTGTCCCTGGGGGTGCCCTGGTGTCCCTCGGGGTGCCCTGGGTGTCCCCTAGGTGTCCCTGGGGGTTCCCTGGCTGTCCCCTAGGTGTCCCTGGGGGTGCCCGGCCTGTCCCCTAGGTGTCCTTGGGGGTGCCCTGGCTGTCCCTAGGGTGCCCTTTCTGTGCCCTCGGTGTCCCTGGGGGTTCCCTGGCTGTCCCCTAGGTGTCCCTGGGTGTGCCCTAGTTGTGCCTGGGGTGCCCTGGCTGTCCCCTAGGGGTCCCTGGGGGCGCCCAGGGTGTCCCTGGGGTGCCCTGCCTGTCCCCTATGTGTCCCTGGGGGTGCCCAGGGTGTCCCTGGGGGTGCCCTTGCTGTCCCCTAGGTGTCCCTGGGGGTGCCCTGGGTGTTCCTGGGGTGCCCTGGCTGTCCCTTAGGTGTCCCTGGGGGTGCCCTAACTGTCCCCTTGGTGTTCCTGGGGTGCCCTGGCTGTCCCCTAGGTGTCCCTGTCGGTGCCCTGCCTGTCCTCTAGGTGTCACTGGGGGTGCCCTGGCTGTCCCCTCGGTGTCGTTGGGGGTTCCCTGGGTGTCCCTGGGGGTGCCCTGCCTGTCCCCTGGGTGTCCCTGGGGGTGCCCTGGGTGTCCCTGGGGTGCCCTGGCTGTCTCCTTGGTGTCCCTGGGGGTGCCCTGGGTGTCCCTGGGGGGCCCTGGCTGTCCCCTAGGTGTCCCTGGGGGTGCCCTGCCTGTCTCCTAGGTGTCGTTGGGGGTGCCCTGGGTGTCCCTGGGGGTGCCCTGGCTGTCCCCTAGGTGTCCCTGGGGGTGCCCTGGGTGTCCCTGGGGTGCCCTGGCTGTCCCCTTGGTGTCCCAGTGGGTGCCCAGAGTGTCCCTGGGAGTGCCCTGGCTGTCCCGTCAGTGTCCCTGGGGGTGCCCTGCCTGTCCCCTAGGTGTCCCTGGGGTTTCCCTGCCTGTCCCCTAGGTGTCCCTGGGGGTGCCCTTGGTGTCCCTGGGGGTGCCCGGGCTGTCCCCTAGGTGTCCCTGGGGGTGCCCTGGCTGTCCCTAGGGTGCCCTGGCTGTCCCCTAGGTGTCCCTGGGGGTGCCCAGGCTGTCCCCTAGGTGTCCCTGGGCGTGCCCATGGTATCCCTGGGGTGCCCTGGCTGTCCCTGGGGTGCCCTGGCTGTCCCTTAGATGTCCCTGGAGGTCCCCTAGGTGTCCCTGGGGGTGCCCTGGCTGTCCCTAGGGCGCCCTTGGGGTGCCCTAGGTGTCCCTGGGGGTGCCCTGGCTGTCCCGTCGGTGTCCCTGGGGGTGCCCTGATTGTCCCTGAGGTGCCCAGGGGGTGCTCTGGCTGTCCCCTAGGTGTCCCTGGGGGTGCCCTGGCTGTCCCCTTCGTGTCTTGGGGGTGCCCTGTCTCTCCCTAGGGTGCCCTGGCTGTCCCCTAGGTGTCCCTGGGGTTGCCCAGGGTGTCCCTGGGGGTGCCCTGATTGTCCCTGAGGTGCCCAGGGAGTGCCCTGGCTGCCCCCTAGGTGTCTCTGGGGGTGCCCTGGCTGTCCCCTTCGTGTCTTGGTGGTGCCCTGGCTCTCCCTAGGGTGCCCTGGCTGTCCCCTAGGTGTCCCTGGGGTTGCCCAGGGTGTCCCTGGGGGTGCCCTTGCTGTCCCGTAGGTGTCCCTGGGGGTGCCCTGAGTGTCCCTGGAGTGCCCTGCCTGTCCCCTAGGTGTCCCTGGGGGTGCTCTGGCTGTCCCCTTGGTGTCCCTGGGGGTGCCCTGGCTGTCCCTGGGGTGCCATGGCTGTCCTCTACGTGTCCCTGGGGATGCCCTGGGTGTCCCTGGTGTGCCCTGGCTGTCCCCTCGGTGTCCCTGGGGGGGCCCTGGCTGTCCCCTAGGTGTCCCTGGGGGTGCCATGCCTGTCCCCTAGGTGTTCCTGGGGGTGCCCTGCCTGTCCCCTAGGTGTCCCTGGGGGTGCCCTGGCTTTCCCCTCGGTGTCCCTGGGGGTGCCCTGGCTGTCCCTAGGGTGCCCTGACTGTCCCCTAGGTGTCCCTGGGGGTGCCCTGGGTGTCCCTGGGGTGCCCTGGCTGTCCCCAAGGTGTCCCTGTGGGTGCCCAGAGTGTCCCTGGGAGTCCCCAGGCTGTCCCCTAGGGGTCTCTCGGGGTGCCCTGGCTGTCCCGTCAGTGTCCCTGGGGGTGGCCGGCCTGTCCCCTAGGTGTCCCTGGGGGTGCCCTGGGTGTCCCTGGGGTGCCCTGGCTGTCCCCTTGGTGTCCCTGGGGGTGCTCTGCCTGTCCCCTAGGTGTCCCTGGGGGTGCCCTGGCTGTCCTCTAGGTGTCCCTGGGGGTGCCCTGGGTGTCCCTGGGAGGGCCCTGGCTGTCCCCTTGGTGTCCCTGGGGGTGCCCTGGCTGTGCCCTCGGTGTCCCTGAGGGTGCCCTGGCTGTCCCTAGGGTGCCCTGGCTGTCCCGTACGTGTCCCTGGGGTTCCCTGGAGGTCCCCTAGGTGTCCCTGGGGGTGCCCTGGCTGTCTCTGGTGTGCCCTGAATGTCCCCTAGGTGTCCCTGGTGGTGCCCTGGTGTCCCCTAGGTGTCCCTGGGGGTGCCCTCGCTGTCCCTGGGGTGCCCTGACTGTCCCGTCGGTGTCCCTGGGGGTGCCCTGTGTGTCCCCTACGTGTCTCTGGGGGTGCCCTGGCTGTCCCTAGGGTGCCCAGGCTGTGCCCTCAGTGTCTCTGGGGGTGCCCTGCCTGTCCCCTAGGTGTCCTTGGGGGTGCCCTGGCTGTCCCTAGGGTGCCCTGGCTGTCCCCTCGGTGTCCCTGGGGGTGGCCTGCCTGTCACCTAGGTGTCCTTGGGGGTGCCCTGGCTGTGCCCTCTGTGTCCCTGGGGTTGCCCTGGCTGTCCTTAGGGTGCCCTGGCTGTCCCCTAGGTGTCCCTGGGGGTGGCCTGGCTGTCCCTAGGGTGCCCTGGCTGGGCCCACGGTGTATCTGGGGGTGCCCTGGCTGTCCCCCTTGGTGTCCCTGGGTGTGCCCTGGATGTGCCTGGGTTGCCCTGGCTGTCCCCTAGGTGTCCCTGGGGGTGCCCTGGGTGTCCCTCGGGATGCCCTGGCTGTCCCCTAGGTGTCCCTGGGGGTGCCCTGGGTGTCCCTGGGGCGCCCTGGCTGTCCCCTTGGTGTACCTGGGGGTGCCCTGACTGTCCCCTAGCTGTCCCTGGGGGTGCCCTGGCTGTCCCTGGGGTGCCATGGCTGTCCTCTACGTGTCCCTGGGGGTGCCCTGGCTGTCCCCTCGGTGTCCCTGGAGTGCCCTGTCTGTCCCCTAAATGTCCCTGGGGGAGCCCTGGCTGTCCCCTAGGTGTCCTTGGGGGTGTCCTGCCTTCCCCTAGGTGTCCCTGGGGGTGCCCTCGCTGTCCCTGGGGTGCCCTGGCTGTCCCTAGGGTGCCCTGGCTGTCCCCTAGGTGTCTCTGGGGGTGCCCTGCGTGTCCCTGAGGTGCCCTGGCTGTCCCCTAGGTGTTTCTGGGGGTGCCCTAGGTGTCCCTGGGGGTGCCCTGGCTGTCCCTAGGGTGCCCTGGCTGTCCCCTAGGTGTCCCTGGGGGTGCCCTGGGTGTCCCTGGGGGTGCCCTGGCTGTCCCCAAGGTGTCCCTGTGGGTGCCCAGTGTTTCTGGGAGTGCCCTGCCTGTCCCCTAGGTGTCCCTGGGGATGTCCTGGGTGTCCCTGGGGGGGCCCTGACTGTCCCCTAGGTGTCCCTGGGGGTGCCCTGCCTGTCCCTCGGGTTCCCTGGCTGTCCTCTAGGTGTCCCTGGGGGTGCCCTGGCTGTCCCTCGGGTTCCCTGGCTGTCCCCTAGGTGTCCCTGGGGGGGCCCTGGGTGTCCCTGGGGGTGCACAGGGTGTCAGTGGGGTTCCCTGGCTGTCCCGTACGTGTCGCTGGGGTTCCCTGGAGGTCCCCTAGGTGTCCCTGGGGGTGCCCTGAGTGTCCCTGGGCTGCCCTGGCTGTCCCCTAGGTGTCCCTGGGGGGGCCCTGGCAGTCCCCGAGGTGTCCCTGGGGGTGCCCTGGGTGTCCCTGGGGGTGCACAGGGTGTCACTGGGGTTCCCTGGCTGTCCCGTACGTGTCCCTGGGGGTGCCCTGGAGGTCCCCTAGGTGTCCCTGGGGGTGCCCTCGCTGTCCCTGGGGTGCCTTGGCTGTCCCCTAGGTGTCCCTGGGGGTCCCCTTGGTGTCCCTGGGGGTGCCCAGGGTGTCCCTTAGGTGTCCCTGGGGGTGCCCTTGCTGTGCCCTAGCTGTCCCTGGGGGTACCCTGGCTGTCTCTGGGGTGCTCTGGATGTCCCCTAGGTGTCCCTGGGTTGCCCTGGTGTCCCTCGGGGTGCCCTGGCTGTCCCCTAGGTTTCCCTGGGGTTGCCCTGCCTGTCCCCTAGGTGTCCCTGGGGGTGCCCTGGCTGTCCCCAGGGTGCCCTGGCTGTGCCCTCGGTGTCTCTGGGGGTGCCCTGACTGTCCCTAGGGTGCCCTGACTGTCCCCTCGGTGTCCCTGGGGGTGCCCTGCGTGTCCCCTAGGTGTCTCTGGGGGTGCCCTGGCTGTCCCTAGGGTGCCCAGGCTGTGCCCTCAGTGTCTCTGGGGGTGCCCTGCCTGTCCCCTAGGTGTCCTTGGGGGTGCCCTGGCTGTCCCTAGGGTGCCCTGGCTGTCCCCTCGGTGTCCCTGGGGGTGGCCTGCCTGTCACCTAGGTGTCCTTGGGGGTGCCCTGGCTGTGCCCTCTGTGTCCCTGGGGTTGCCCTGGCTGTCCTTAGGGTGCCGTGGCTGTCCCCTAGGTGTCCCTGGGGGTGCCCTGGGTGTGCCTGGGGTGCCCTGCCTGTCCCCTAGGTGTCCCTGGGGGTGCCCTGGGTGTCCCTGGGGATGCCCTGTCTGTCCCCTAGGTGTCCCTGGGGGTGCCCTGGCTGTGCCCTCGGTGTCCCGGAGGGTGCCCTGGCTGTCCCTAGGGTGCCCTGGCTGTGCCTTTGGTGTCCCTGGGGGTGCCCTGGTGTCCCTCGGGGTGCCCTCGCTGTCCCCTAGGTGTCCCTTGGGGTGCCCTGGCTGTCCCTAGGGTGCCCTGGCGGTGCCCACGGTGTATCTGGGGGTGCCCTGGCTGTCCCCTAGGTGTCCCTGGGTGTGCCCTCGGTATGCCTGGGGTGCCCTGGCTGTCCCCTAGGTGTCCCTGGGGGTGCACTGGGTGTCCCTGGGGCGCCCTGGCTTTCACCTTGGTGTCCGTGGGGTGCCCTGGCTATCCCCTAGGTGTCCTTGGGGGGGCCCTGACTGTCCCCTAGGTGTCCCTGGTGGTGCGCTGCCTGTCCCCTAGGTGTCCCTGGGGGTGCCATGCCTGTCCCCTAGGTGTCCCTGGGGGTTCCCTGCCTGTCCCATAGGTGTCCCTGGGGGTGCCCTGTGTGTCCCTGGAGTGCCCTGGCTGTCCCCTAAATGTCCCTGGGGGCGCCCTGGCTGTCCCCTAGGTGTCCCTGGGGGGGCCCTGGCTTTCCCCTAGGTGTCCCTGGGGGTGCCCTCGCTGTCCCTGGGGTGCCCTGGCTGTCCCGTTGGTGGCCCTGGGGGTGCCCTGGGTGTCCCTGGGGGTGCCCTGGAGGTCCCCTAGGTGTCCCTGGGGGTGCCCTGGGTGTCTCTGGGGTGCCCTGGCTGTCCCCTAGGCGGCCCTGGGGGTGCCCTGGGTGTCCCTGGGGTGCCCTGGCTGTCCCCTAGGTGTCCCTGGGGGTGCCCTGCCTGTCCCCTGGGTGTCCCTGGGGGTGCCCTGGCTGTCTTTACGGTGCCCTGGCTGTCCCCTAGGTGTCCCTGGGGGTGCCCTGGGTGTCCCTGGGGTGCCCTGGCTGTCCCCAAGGTGTCCCTGTGGGTGCCCAGAGTGTCCCTGGGAGTGCCCTGGCTGTCCCCTAGAGGTCTCTCGGGGTGCCCTGGCTGTCCCGTCAGTGTCCCTGGGGGTGGTCCGCCTGTCCCCTAGGTGTCCCTGGGGGTGCCCTGGGTGTCCCTGGGGTGCCCTGGCTGTCCCCTTGGTGTCCCAGAGGGTGCTCTGCCTGTCCCCTAGGTGTCCCTGGGGACACCCTGGCTGTCCTCTAGGTGTCCCTGGGGGTGCCCTGGGTGTCCCTGGGGGGGCCCTGGCTGTCCCCTTGGTGTCCCTGGGGGTGCCCTGGCTGTGCCCTCGGTGTCCCAGAGGGTGCCCTGGCTGTCCCTAGGGTGCCCTGGCTGTGCCCTAGGTGTCCCTAGCGATGCCCTGGCTGTCCCTCGGGTGCCCTGGCTGTCCCCTAGGTGTCCCTGGAGGTGCCCTGGCTGTGCCCTCGGTGTCCCTGGGGGTGCCCTGGCGGTCCCCTAGGTGTCCCTGGGGGTGCCCTTGCTGTCCTTGGGGTGCTCTGGCTGTCCCCATGGTGTCCCTGGGGGTGCCCTGGCTTTCCCCTAGCTGTCCCTGGGGGTGCCCTGGCTGTCCCCAAGGTGTCCCTGGGGTTGCCTTCCCTGTCCCCTAGGTGTCCCTGGGGTGCCCTGGCTGTCCCCTCGGTGTCCCTAGGGGTGCCCTGGCTGTCCCCTAGGTGTCCCTGGGGTGCCCTGGCTGTCCTTGGGGTGCTCTGGCTGTCCACTAGGTGTCCCTGGGTGTGCCCTGGCTGTGCCCTAGGTGTCCCTGGGGGTGCCCTGATTGTCCCTGAGGTGCCCAGGGTGTGCCCTGGCTGTCCCGTAGGTGTCCCTGGGGGTGCCCTGGCTGTCCCCTTCGTGTCTTGGTGGTGCCCTGGCTCTCCCTAGGGTGCCCTGGCTGTCCCCTAGGTGTCCCTGGGGTTGCCCAGGGTGTCCCTGGGGGTGCCCTTGCTGTCCCGTAGGTGTCCCTGGGGGTGCCCTGGGTGTCCCTGGAGTGCCCTGCCTGTCCCCTAGGTGTCCCTGGGGGTGCCCTGGCTGTCCCCTTGGTGTCCCTGGGGTGCCCTGGCTGGCCCCTAGGTGTCCCTGGGGGTGCCCTGGCTGTCCTTGGGGTGCTCTGGCTGTCCCCTTGGTGTCCCTGGGGGTGCCCTGGCTGTCCCTGGGGTGCCATGGCTGTCCCCTCGGTGTCCCTGGGGGTGCCCTGCCTGTCCCCTAGGTGTCCCTGGGGGGGCCCTGGCTGTCCCCTAGGTGTCCCTGGGGGTGCCCTGCCTGTCCCCTAGGTGTCCCTGGGGGTGCCCTGCCTGTCCCCTAGGTGTCCCTGGGGGTGCCCTGGCTTTCCCCTCGGTGTACCTGGGGGTGCCCTGGCTGTCTTTAGGGTGCCCTGGCTGCCCCCTAGGTGTCCCTGGGGGTGCCCTAGGTGTCCCTGGGGGTGCCCTGGCTGTCCCTAGGATGCCCGGGCTGTCCCCTAGGTGTCCCAGGGGGTGCCCTGGGTGTCCCTGGGGTGCCCTGGCTGTCCCCTAGGTGTCCCTGGGGGTCCCCTTGGTGTCCCTGGGGGTGCCCTGGCTGTCCCCTTGGTGTCCCTAGGGTGCCCTGTCTGTGCCCTTGGTGTCCCTGGGGGTGCCCTGGCTGTCCCCAGGGTGCCCTGGCTGTGCCCTCGGTGTCTCTGGGGGTGCCCTGGCTGTCCCTAGGGTGCCCTGGCTGTCCCCTCGGTGTCCCTGGGGTGCCCTGGCTGTCCCCTAGGTGTCCCTGGGGGTGCCCTAGGTGTCCCTGGGGGTGCCCTGGGTGTCCCTGGGCTGCCCTGGCTGTCCCCAAGGTGTCCCTGTGGGTGCCCAGAGTGTCCCTGGGAGTGCCCGGGCTGTGCCCTCGGTGTCCCTGGGGGTGCCCTGGGTGTCCGTGGGGTGCCCTGGCTGACCCCAAGTTGTCCCTTGGGGTGCCCAGAATGTCCCTGGGAGGTCCCTGGCTGTCCCCTAGGGGTCTCTGGGGGTGCCCTGGCTGTCCCGTCCGTGTCCCTGGGGGTGCCCTGCCTGTCCCCTAGGTGTCCCTGGGGGTGCCCTGCCTGTCCCTTAGGTGTCCCTGGGGGTTTCCTGGCTGTCCCTGGAGTGCCCTGGCTGTCCCCTCGGTGTCCCTGGGGGGGCCCTTGCTGTCCCCTAGGTGTCCCTGGGGGTGCCCTGGCTGTCCCGTAGGTGTCCCTGGGCTGCCCTGGCTGTCCCTAGGGTGCCCTGGCTGTGCCCTAGGTGTCCCTCGGGTGCCCTGGGTGTCCCTGGGGGTGCCCTGGCTGTCCCTGGGGTGCCCTGGCTGTCCCCTAGGTGTCCCTGCGGGTGCCCTGGCTGTCCCCTAGGTGTCCCTGGGGCTGCCCTGAGTGTCCCTGGGGTGCCCTGGCGTGTCCCCTAGGTGTCCCTGGGGGTGCCCTGGATGTCCCTGGGGGGCCCTGGCTGTCCCTGGGGGTGCCCTGGCTGTCCCCTAGGTGGCCCTGGGGGTGCCCTGGCTGTCCCCTAGGTGTCCCTGCGAGTGCCCTGGCTGTCCCTGGGGGAGCCCTGGCTGTCTCTGGGGGTGCCCTGGCTGTCCCCTAGGTGTCACTGGGGGTGCCCTGGCTTTCCCCTCGGTGTCCCTGGGGGTGCCCTGCCTGTCACCTAGGTGTCCCTGGGGGTGCCCTGCCTGTCACCTAGGTGTCCCTGGGGGTGCCCTCGCTGTCCCTGGGGTGCCCTGGCTGTCCCCTAGGCGGCCCTGGGGGTGCCCTGGGTGTCCCTAGGGTGCCCTGGCTTTCCCCTAGGTATCCCTGGAGGTGCCCTGGGTGTCCCTGGGGGTGCCGTGGCAGTCCCCTAGGTGTCCCTGGGGATGCCCTGGGTGTCCCTGGAGTGCCCGTGCTGTCCCCTCAATGTCCCTGGGGGTTCCCTGGCTGTCCCCTAGGTGTCCCTGGGGGTGCCCTGCCTGTCCCCTAGGTGTCCCTGGGGGTGCCCTGGGTGTCTTTAGGGTGACCTGGCTGTCCCCTAGGTGTCCCTGGGGGTGCCCTGCGTGTCGCTGGGGTGCCCTGCCTGTCCCCTAGGTGTCCCTGGGGGTGCCCTAGGTATCCCTGGGGGTGCCCTGGGTGTCCCTGGGGTGCCCTGGCTGTCCCCTTGGTGTCCCTGGGGGTGCCCTGTGGGTCCCTGGGGTGCCCTGGAGGTTCCCTGGTGTCCCTGGGGGTGCCCTGGCTGTCCCCTAGGTGTCCCTGGGGGTGCCCTCGCTGTCCCTCCGGTGCCCTGGCTGTCCCCTAGGCGGCCCTGGGGGTGCCCTGGGTGTCCCTGGAGTGCCCTGGCTGTCCCCTACATGTCCCTGGGGATGCCCTGGCTGTCCCGTAGGTGTCCCTGGGGGTGCCCTGGGTGTCCCTGGGGGTGCCCTGGCTGTCCCCTACATGTCCCTAGGGGTCCCCTGGCTGTCCCCTAGGTGTCCCTGGGGGTGTCCTGCCTTCCCCTAGGTGTCCCTGGGGGTGCCCTGGCTTTCCCCTCGGTGTCCCTGGGGGTGCCCTGCCTGTCTCCTAGGTGTCCCTGGGGGTGCCCTGCGTGTCCCTGGGAGTGCCCTGGCTGTCCCCTAGGTGTCCCTGGGGTTGTCCTGCCTTCCCCTAGGTGTCCCTGGGGGTGCCCTGGCTGTCCCGTCAGTGTCCCTGGGGGTGCCCTGCCTGTCCCCTAGGTGTCCCTGGGGGTGCCCTGCCTGTCCCCTAGGTGTCGTTGGGGGTGCCCTGAGTGTCCCTGGGGGTGCCCTGCCTGTCCCCTAGGTGTCCCTGGGGGTACCCTGGGTGTCCCTGGGGTGCCCTGGCTGTCCCCTTGGTGTCCCTTGTGGTGCCCTGTGGGTCCATGGGGTGCCCTGGGGGTGCTCTGGTGTCCCTGGGGGTGCCCTGGCTGTCCCCTAGGTGTCCCTGGGGGTGCCCTGGCTGTCCCTGGAGTGCCCTGGCTGTCCCCTAGGTGTCCCTGGGGGGGCCCTGGCTTTCCCCTAGGTGTCCCTGGGGGTGCCCTCGCTGTCCCTGGGGTGCCCTGGCTGTCCCCTAGGTGTCCCTGGGGGTCCCCTTGGTGTCCCTGGGGGTGCCCAGGGTGTCCCTTAGGTTTCCCTGGGGGTTCCCTTGCTGTCCCCTAGGTGTCCCTGGGGGTTGCCTGGCTGTCCCTGGAGTTCCCTGGCTGTCCCCTTGGTGTCCCTGGTGGTGCCCTGGCTGTGCCCTCGGTGTCCCTGAGGGCGCCCTGGCTGTCCCTAGGGTGCCCTGGCTGTGCCCTTGGTGTCCCTGGGGGTGCCCTGGCTGTCCCTAGGGTGCCCTGGCTGTCCCCTAGGTGTCCCTGGGGGTTCCCTGCGAGTCCCCTAGGTGTCCTTGGGGGTGCCCTGGCTGTCCCTAGGGTGCCGTGGCTGTGCCCTCGGTGTCCCTGGGGGTGCTCTGGCTGTCCCTAGGGTGCCCTGGTTTTCACCAAGGTGTCCCTGGGGGTGCCCTGGGTGTGCCTGGGGTGCCTTGGCTGTCCCCGAGGTGTCCCTGGGGGTGCCCTGGCTGTCCCTCGGGTTCCCTGGCTGTCCCCTAGGTGTCCCTGGGGGGGACCTGGGTGTTTCTGGGGGTGCACAGGGTGTCAGTGGGGTTCCCTGGCTGTCCCGTACGTGTCCCTGGGGTTCCCTGGAGGTCCCCTCGGTGTCCCTGGGTGTGCCCTGGGTGTGCCTGAGATGCGCTGGCTGTCCCCTAGGTGGCCCTGGGGGGGACCTGGTTGTCCCTAGGGTGCCCTGGCCGTCCCCTAGGGTTCTTTGAGGGGTGCCCTGGGTGTCCCTGGGGTGCCCTGGCTGTCCCCTAGGTGTCCCTGGGGGTGCCCAGGGTGTCCCTGGGGTGCCCTGGCTGTCCCCTACGTGTCCCTGGGGGTGCCCTTGCTGTCCCGTAGGTGTCCCTGGGGGTGCCCTGGGTGTCCCTGGGGCGCCCTGGCTATCCCCAAGGTGTCCCTGTGGGTGCCCAGAGTGTCCCTGGGAGTGCCCTGGCTGTGCCCTCGGTGTCTCTGGGGGTGCCCTGGCTGTCCCGTCAGTGTCCCTGGGGGTGCCCTGCCTGTCCCCTAGGTGTCCCTGGGGGTCCCCTAGGTGTCCCTGGGGGTGCCCTGGGGGTGCCCTGGCTGTCCCCTAGGTGTCCCTGGGGGTGCCCTGCCTGTCCTTGGGGGTGCCCTGGCTGTCCCCTAGGTGTCCCTGGGGGGGCCCTGGCTGTCCCCTAGGTGTCCCTGGGGGTGCCCTGGGTGTCCCTGGGGGTGCCCTGGCTGTCCCCTAGGTGTCCCTGGGGGGGCCCTGACTGTCCCCTAGGTGTCCCTGGGTGTGCTCTTGGTGTCCCTGGGGGTGCCCTGGCTGTCCCCAAGGTGTCCCTGTGGGTGCCCAGAGTGTCCCTGGGAGTGCCCTGGCTGTCCCCTAGGCGTCTCTGGGGGTGCCCTGGCTGTCCCGTCAGTGTCCCTGGGGGTGCCCTGCCTGTCCCCTTGGTGTCCCTGGGGGTGTCCTGGGTGTCCCTGGAGTTCCCTGGCTGACCCCTAAATGTCCCTGGGGGTGCCCTGGCTGTCCCCTAGGTGTCCCTGGGGGTGTCCTGCCTTCCCCTAGGTGTCCCTGGGGGTGCCCTAGATGTCCCTGGGGGTGCCCTGGGTGTCCCTGGGGTCCCCTGGCTGTCCCCTAGATGTCCCTGGGGGGGTCCTGGGTGTCCCTGGGGGTGCACAGGGTGTCAGTGGGGTTCCCTGGCTGTCCCGTACGTGTCCCTGGGGTTCCCTGGAGGTCCCCTAGGTGTCCATGGGTGTGCCCTGGGTGTGCCTGAGGTGCCCTGGCTGTCCCTAGGGTGCCCTGGCCGTCCCCTAGGTGTCCTTGAGGGGTGCCCTGGGTGTCCCTGGGGTGCCCTGGCTGTCCCCTCGGTGTCCCTGGGGGTGCCCAGGGTGTCCCTGGGGTGCCCTGGCTCTCCCCTACGTGTCCCTGGGGGTGCCCTTGCTGTCCCCTCGGTGTCCCTGGGGTTGCCCAGGGTGTCCCTGGGGTGCCCTGGCTGTCCCCTACGTGTCCCTGGGGGTGCCCTTGCTGTCCCGTAGGTGTCCCTGGGGGTGCCCTGGGTGTCCCTGGGGCGCCCTGGCTGTCCCCAAGGTGTCCCTGTGGGTGCCCAGAGTGTCCCTGGGAGTGCCCTGGCTGTCCCCTAGGGGTCTCTGGCGGTGCCCTGGCTGTCCCATCAGTGTCCCTGGGGGTGCCCTGCCTGTCCCCTAGGTGTCCCTGGGGGTGCCCTGCCTGTCCCTGGGGGTGCCCTGGCTGTCCCCTAGGTGTCCCTGGGGGGGCCCTGGCTGTCCCCTAGGTTTCCCTGGGGGTGCCCTGGGTGTCCCTGGGGGTGCCCTGGCTGTCCCCTAGGTGTCCCTGGGGGGGCCCTGTCTGTCCCCTAGGTGTCCCTGGGGGTGCCCTGGGTGTCCCTGGGGGTGCCCTGGCTGTCCCCTAGGTGTCCCTGGAAGTGCCCTGGGTGTCCCTTGGCTGCCCTGGCTGTCCCCAAGGTGTCCCTGTGGGTGCCCAGAGTGTCCCTGGGAGTGCCCTGGCTGTCCCCTAGGCGTCTCTGGGGGTGCCCTGGCTGTCCCGTCAGTGTCTCTGGGGGTGCCCTGCCTGTCCCCTTGGTGTCCCTGGGGGTGTCCTGGCTGTCCCTAGGGTGCCCTGGCTGTGCCCTCAGTGTCTCTGGGGGTGCCCTGCCTGTCCCCTAGGTGTCCCTGGGGGTGCCCTGCCTGTCCCCTAGGTGTCCCTGGGGGGGCCCTAGGTGTCCCCTAGGTGTCCCTGGGGGTGCCCTGCCTGTCCCCTAGGTGTCCCTGGGGGGGCCCTGCCTGTCCCCTAGGTGTCCCTGGGGGGGCCCTGCCTGTCCCCTAGGTGTCCCTGGGGGTGCCCTGCCTGTCCCCTAGGTGTCCCTGGGGGTGCCCTAGGTGTCCCTGGGGGTGCCCTGGCTTTCCCTAGGGTGCCATGGCTGTCCCCTAGGTGTCCCTGGGGGTGCCCTGGGTGTCCCTGGGGGGCTCTGGCTGTCCCCAAGGTGTCCCTGTGGGTGCCCAGAGTGTCCCTGGGAGTGCCCTGGCTGTCCCCTAGGGGTCTCTCGGGGTGCCCTGGCTGTCCCGTCAGTGTCCCTGGGGGTGTCCGGCCTGTCCCCTTGGTGTCCCTGGGGGTGCCCTGGGTGTCCCTGGGGCGCCCTGGCTGTCCCCTCGGTGTCCCTGGGGGTGCCCTGGGTGTCCGTGGGGTGCCCTGGCTGACCCCAAGTTGTCCCTTGGGGTGCCCAGAATGTCCCTGGGAGGTCCCTGGCTGTCCCCTAGGGGTCTCTGGGGGTGCCCTGGCTGTCCCGTCAGTGTCCCTGGGGGTGCCCTGCCTGTCCCCTAGGTGTCCCTGGGGGTGCCCTCCCTGTCCCTCGGGATGCCCTGGCTGTCCCCTAGGTGTCCCTGGGGGTGACCTGGGTGTCCCTAGGGTGCCCTGGCTGTGCCCTCGGTGTCTCTGGGGGTGCCCTGGGTGTCCCTGGGGGTGCCCTGGCTGTCCCTAGGGTGCCATGGCTGTCCCTAGGGTACCCTGGCTGTCCCCTCGGTGTCCCTGGGGGTGCCCTGGGTGTCCCTGGGGTGCCCTGGCTTTCCCCTAGGTGTCCCTGGGGGTCCCCTTGGTGTCCCTGGGGGTGCCCAGTGTGTCCCTGGGGGTGCCCTTGCTGTCCCCTAGGTGTCCCTGGGGGTGCCCTGGCTGTCCCTGGGGTGCTCTGGATGTCCCGTTGGTGTCCCTGGGGTGCCCTGGCTGTCCCCTTGGTGTCCCTGAGGGTGCCCTGGCTGTCCCTAGGGTGCCCTGGCTGTGCCCTAGGTGTCCCTGGGGGTGCCCTGGCTGTCCCTAGGGTGCCCTGGCTGTCCCCTAGGCGTCCCTGCGGTGCCTTGGCTGTCCCTGGAGTGCCCTGGCTGTCCCCTAGGTGTGCCTGGGCATGCCCTGGCTGTCCCCTAGGTGTCCCTGGGGGTGCCCTGGCTGTCCCCAAGGTGTCCTTGGGGGTGCCCTGCCTGTCCCCTAGGTGTCCCTCGGGGCGCCCTGGCTGTCCCTAGGATGCCCTGGCTGTGCCCTTGGTGTCCCTGGGGGTGCCCCGGCTGTCCCCTAGGTGTCCCTGGGGGCGCCCTGGCTGCCCCTAGGGTGCCCTGCCTGTCCCCTAGGTGTCCCTGGGGGTGCCCTGGCTGTCCTCTAAGTGTCCCTGGGGGTGCCATGGGTGTCCCTGGGGATGCCCTGGCCTTCCCCTAGGTGTCCCTGGGGGTGCCCAGGGTGTCCCTGGGGGTGCCCTGGATGTGCCCTCGGTGTCCCTGGGGGTGCCCTGGCTGTCCCTAGGGTGCCCTGGCTGTGCCCTTGGTGTCTCTGGGGGTGCCCTGGCAGTCCCTGGAGTGCCCTGGCTGTCCCCTAGGTGTCCCTGGGGGTGCCCTGGCTGTCTCCTAGGTGTCCCTGGGAGTGCCCTGCCTGTCCCCTAGGTGTCCCTGGGGGTGCCCTGGCTGTCCCTAGGGGGCCCTTGCTGTGCCCTCGGTGTCCCTGGGGGTGCCCTGGCTGTCCTCTAGGTGTCCCTGGGGGTGCCCTGGGTGTGCCTGGGGTGCCCTGGCTGTCCCCTAGGTGTCCCTGGGAGTGCCCTAGGTCTCCCTGGGGGGCCCTGGCTGTCCTCTAGGTGTCCCTGGGGGTGCCCTCCCTTTCCCTCGGGGTGCCCTGGCTGTCCCCTAGGTGTCCCTGGGGGTGCCCTGGCTGTCCCTGGGGATGCCCTGGTTGTCCCCTAGGGGTCTCTGGGGGTGCCCTGCCTGTCCTGTAGGTGTCTCTGGGGGTGCCCTGGCTGTGCCCTAGGTGTCCCTGAGGGGTGCCCTGGGTGTCCCTGGGGGTGCCCTGGGTGTCCCTAGGGTGCCCTGGCTGTCCCCTAGGTGTCCCTGGGGGTGCCCAGGGTGTCCTTGGGGATGCCTTGGAGATCCCCTAGGTGTCCCTGGGGTGCCCTTGCTGTCCCCTCCGTGTCCCTGGGGGTGCCCAGGGTGTCCCTCGTGTGCCCTGGCTGTCCCCTACGTGTCCCTGGGGGTGCCCAGGGTGTCTCTGGGGGTGCTCTGGCTGTCCCCTAGCTGTCCCTGGGGGTGCACTGGCTGTCCCTGGGGTGCCATGGCTGTCCTCTACGTGTCCCTGGGGGTGCCCTGGCTGTTTCCTCGGTGTCCCTGGGGGTGCCCTGCCTTTCCCCTAGGTGTCCTTGGGGGGGCCCTGGCTGTCCCCTACGTGTCCCTGGGGGTGCCATGACTGTCCCCTCGGTGTCCCTGGGGGTGCCCAGGGTGTCCCTGGGGATGCGCTGGCTGTCCCCTAGGTGTCCCTGGGGGTGCCGTGGGTGTCCCTGGGGGTGCCCTGGCTGTCCCCTAGGTGTCCCTGGGGGTGACCTGCCTGTCCCCTAGGTGTCCCTGGCGGTGCCCTGGCTGTCCCCAGGGTGCCCTGGCTGTGCCCTCGGTGTCTCTGGGGGTGCCCTGGCTGTCCCCAGGGTGCCCTGGCTGTCCCCTAGGTGTCCCTGGGCGTGCTCTGCGTGTGCCCTAGGTGTCCTTGGGGGTGACCTGGCTGTCCCTAGGGTGCCCTGGCTGTGCCCTCAGTGTCTCTGGGAGTGCCCTGTCTGTCCCCTAGGTGTCCCTGGGGCTGCCCTGGGTGTCCCTGGGGGTGCCCTGGCTGTCCCCTAGGTGTCCCCGGGGGTGCCCAGGGTGTCCCTGGGTTGCCCTGGCTGTCCACTACGTGTCCCTGGGGGTGCCCAGGGTGTCCCTGGGGGTGCCCTTGCTGTCCCGTAGCTGTCCCTGGGGGTGCCCTGGGTGTCCCTGGGGTGCCCTGGCTGTCCCCTAGGTGTCCCTAGGGGTGCCCTGGGTGTCCCTGGGGTGCACTGGGGGTCCTCTGCCTGTCTCCTAGGTGTCCCTGGGGGTGCCCTGCCTGTCCCCTAGGTGTCCCTGGGGGTGCCCTGGCTGTCCCCTCGGTGTCCCTGGGGGTGCCCTGCCTGTCCCCTAGGTGTTCCTGGGGGGGCCCTGGCTGTCCCCTAGGTGTCCCTGGGGTGCCCTGGCTGTCCCCTAGGTGTCCCTGGGGGTGCCCTGGGTGTGCCTGGGGTGCCCTGGCTGTCCCCTAAGTGTCCCTGGGGGTGCCCAGGGTGTCCCAGGGGATGCGCTGGCTGTCCCCTAGGCGTCCCTGGGGGTGCCCTGGGTGTCCCTGGGGGTTCCCTGGGTGTCCCTGGGGGTGCCCTGGCTGTCCCTGGAGTGCCCTGGCTGTCCCTTAGGTGTCCCTGGGGGGGCCCTGGCTGTCCCCTAGGTTTCCTTGGGGGTGCCCTGCCTGTCCCCTAGGTGTCCTTGGGGGTGCCCTGGCTGTCCCCTAGGTGTCCTTGGGGGTGCCCTGCCTGTCCCCTAGGTGTCCCTGGGGGCGCCCTGGCTGTCCCTAGGGTGCCCTGGCTGTGCCCTTGGTGTCCCTGGGGGTGCCACGGCTGTCCCTAGGGTGCCCTGGCTGTCCTCTAGGTGTCCCTGGGGGTGCCCTGGGTGTCCCCGGGGATGCCCTGGCTGTGCCCTCGGTGTCCCTGGGGGTGCCCTGGCGGTCCCTAGGGTGCCCTGGCTGTGCCCTTGGTGTCCCTGGGGGTGCGCTGGGTGTCCCTGGGGGTGCCCTTGCTGTCCCCAATGTGTCCCTGTGGGATCCCAGAGTGTCCCTGGGACTGCCCTGCCTGTACCCTAGGTGTCCCTGGGGGTGCCCTGGGTGTCCCTGGGAATCCCCTGCCTGTCCCCTAGGTGTCCCTGGGGGTGCCCTGGGTGTCCCTGGGGGTGCCCTGCCTGTCCCCTAGGTGTCCCTGGGGGTGCCCTGCCTGTCCCCTAGGTATCCCTGGGGGTGCCCTGGCTGTCCTCTAGGTGTCCCTGGGTGTGCCCTGGGTGTCCCTGGGGGTGCCCTCGCTGTCCCTGGGGTGCCCTGGCTGTCCCCTAGGTGGCCCTGTGGGTGCCCTGGGTGTCCCTGGGGGTGCCCTGCCTGTCCCCTAGGTGTCCCTGGGGGTGCCCTGGCTGTCCCTTAGGTGTCCCTGGGGTGCCCTGGCTGTGCCCTAGGTGTCCCTGGGGTGCCCTGGCTGTCCCGTCAGTGTTCCTGGGGGTGCCCTGGCTCTCCCCTAGGGGTCCGTGAGGGTGCCCTGGGTGGCCCTGGCGTGCCCTCGCTGTCTCCTAGGTGTCCCTGGGGGTGCCCTGGCTGTCCCCTAGGTGTCCCTGAAGTGCCCTGGGTGTCCCTGGCGTGCCCTGGCTGTCTCCTAGGTGTCCCTGGGGAGGCCCTTGCTGTCCACTAGGTGTCCCTGGGGGGGCCCTGGCTTTCCCCTAGGTGTCCCTGGGGGTGCCCTCTCTGTCCCTGGGGTGCCCTGGCTTTCCCGTTGGTGGCCCTGGGGGTGCCCTGGCTGTCCCCAAGGTGTCCCTGGGGGTGCCCTGCCTGTCCTCTCGGTGTCCCTGGGGGTGCCCTGGCTGTCCCTAGGATGCCCTGGCTGTCCCCTAGGTGTCCCTGCGGGGCCCTGGCTGTCCCTTAGGTGTCCCTGGGGGTGCCCTGTCTGTCCCTGGGGGTGCCCTGGCTGTCCACTAAGTGTCCTTGGGGGGGGCCCTGGCTGTCCCCTAGGTGTCCCTGGGGGTTCCCTGGCTGTCCCTAGGGTGCCCTGGGGGTGCCCTAGGTGTCCCTGGGGTGCCCTGGCTGTCCCCTAGGTGGCCCTGGGGGTGCCCTGGGTGTCCCTGGGGGTGCCCTGGAGGTCCCCTTGGTGTCCCTGGGGGTGCCCTGGCTGTCCCTGGGGTGGTCTGGCTGTCCCCAAGGTGTCCCTGGGGGTGCCCTGCCTGTCCTCTCGGTGTCCCTGGGAGTGCCCTGGCTGTGCCCTCGGTGTCCCTGGGGGTGCCCTGGCTGTCCCTAGGGTTCCCTGGCTGTCCCCTAGGTGTCCCTGGGGGTGCCCTGGGTGTCCCTTGGGTTCCCTGGCTGTCCCCTAGGTGTCCCTGGGGGTGCATTAGTTGTCCCTGGGGGTGCCCAGGGTGTTTCTGGGGTTCCCTGTCTGTCCCCTAGGTGTCCCTGGCGGTGCCCTGGGTGTCCCTAGGAGGTCCCTGGCTGTCCCCTAGGGGTCTCTGGGGGTGCCCTGGCTGTCCCGTCAGTGTCCCTGGGGGTGCCCTGCCTGTCCCTTAGGTGTCCCTGGGGTGCCCTGGCTGTGCCCTCGGTGTCTCTGGGGGTGCCCTGGCTGTCAGTAGGGTGCCATGGCTGTCCCTAGGGTGCCCTGGCTGTCCCCTAGGTGTCCCTGGGGGTGCCCTCGCTGTCCCTGGGGTGCCCTAGCTGTGCCCTAGGTGTCCCTGGGGGTGCCCTGCCTGTCCTCTCGGTGTCCCTGGGGGTGCCCTGGCTGTCCCTAGGATGCCCTGGCTGTCCCCTAGGTGTCCCTGGGGGGGCCCTGGCTGTCCCTTAGGTGTCCCTGGGGGTGCCCTGTCTGTCCCTGGGGGTGCCCTGGCTGTCCCCTATGTATACCTGGGGGTGCCCTGGCTGACCCTGGAGTGCCCTGGCTGTCCCCTAGGTGTCCTTGGGGGGGGCCCTGGCTGTCCCCTAGGTGCCCCTGGGGTGCCCTGGCTGTCCCCTAGGTGTTTCTGGGGGTGCCCTAGGTGTCCCTGGGGGTGCCCTGGCTGTCCCCTAGGTGTCCCTGGGGGTGCCCTAGGTGTCCCTGGGGGTGCCCTTGCTGTGCCCTAGGTGTCCCTGGGGGTGCCCTTGCTGTGCCCTAGGTGTCCCTGGTGGTGCCTTGGCTGTCCCCTAGGTGTCCCTGGGGGTGCCCAGGGTGTCCCTGGGGATGCCCTGGCTGTCCCCTAGGTGTCCCTGGGGGTGCCCTGGGTGTCCCTGGGGGTGCCCTCCCTGTCCCTCGGGGTGCCCTGGCTGTCCCCTAAGTGTCCCTGGCGGTACCCTGGGTGTCCCTGGGGGTGCCCTCGCTGTCCCTGGGGTGCCCTGGCTGTCCCCTAGGTGGCCCTGGGGGTGCCCTGGGTGTCCCTGGGGGTGCCCTGGAGGTCCCGTTGGTGTCCCTGGGGGTGCCCTGGCTGTCCCTGGGGTGCCCTGGCTGTCCCCAAGGTGTCCCTGGGGGTGCCCTGCCTGTCCTCTCGGTGTCCCTGGGGGTGCCCTGGCTGTGCCCTCGGTGTCCCTGGGGGTGCCCTGGCTGTCCCTAGGGTTCCCTGGCTGTCCCCTAGGTGTCCCTGGGGGTGCCCTGGGTGTCCCTTGGGTTCCCTGGCTGTCCCCTAGGTGTCCCTGGGGGTGCATTAGGTGTCCCTGGGGGTGCCCTGGTTGTTCCTGGGGTTCCCTGGCTGTCCCGTCAGTGTCCCTGGGGGTGCCCTGCCTGTCCCCTAGGTGTCCCTGGGGGTCCCCTGGGTGTCCCTTGGGGTGCACAGGGTGTCCCTGGGGTTCCCTGGCTGTCCCCTAGGTGTCCCTGGGGGTGCCCTGGGTGTCTCTGGGGGGGCCCTGGCTGTCCCCTAGGTGTCCCTGGGGGTGCATTAGGTGTCCCTGGGGGTGCCCAGGGTGTCCCTGGGGTGCCCTGGCTCTCTCCTAGTTGTCCCTGGGGGGGCCCTGGTGTCCCTGGGTTGCCCTGGCTGTCCCCTAGGTGTCCCTGCCTCGCTCGTATCCTCGACTCCGCCTCCGGCGCCATGGTGACTCCCCTCCCAGTCTGGACCAGTGTGGCCTCACCCCCTCCCCTGGGGCCATCCGACCCATCCCAGTATAGACCAGTAAGGCACCGAGTGGCCACCATGGACCCCCACACGCCTGCCAGTTCATCCCAGTTCATCCCAGTCCACTCTTCGTCCATCCCAGGTTTCTCTGGTCACCCTCCCAGTGCTCTCAGTCCATCCCAGTCCCGCAGGTGTTGGTGCTTGGGGCTTGATGAGCTGGTGCCTGTCCGCAACGTGGAGCGGCTCAAACGGGACCTCAGGGTGAGGGGGGCGCGGATTTGGGGGGATCCTGGGGGTCCTGAGTTGTCGTGGAGGGGGTTTTTGGGTTGTGGGGGGTCTGGGGGGAGTCCTGGGGGCTGCTTTGGGTGCTTTGGGGGGTATTCGGGAGGTTTGGGCGGCCCATTTGAGGCATCAAAGAACCTGAGGAGGGTTTTGATAGCTCCTGGAGGTGGAGGGGGCCGTGGGGGTGAGCTGGCTGTCCCAGGGGGTTCCTGGCTGTCCCTCGATGTCCCTGGGGTGCCCTGGCTGTCACTTAGGTGTCCCTCGGGGTGCCCTGGCTGTCCCTAGGGTGCCCTGGCTGTCCCCTAGGTGTCCCTGGGGTGCCCTGGTTGTCTCCTAGGCGGCCCTGGGGGTGCCCTGGGTGTCCCTGGGGTGCCCTGGCTGTCCCCTAGGTGTCCCTGGGGATGCCCTGGGTGTCCCTGGAGTGCCCGTGCTGTCCCCTAAATGTCCCTGGGGGTGCCCTGCCTGTCCCCTAGGTGTCCCTGGGGGTGCCCTAGGTGTCCCTGGGGGTGCCCTGGCAGTCCCTGGAGTGCCCTTGCTGTCCCCTAGGTGTCCCTGGGGGTGCCCTGGCAGTTCCCTAGGTGTCCCGGGGGGTGCCCTTGCTGTGCCCTAGGTGTCCCTGGGGGTGCCCTGGCTGTCCCCTCGGTGTCCCTGGGGGTGCCCAGGGTGTCCCTGGGGATGCCCTGGCTGTCCCCTAGGTGTCCCTGGGGGTGCCCTGGGTGTCCCTGGGGGGGCCCTGGCTGTCCTCTAGGGTCTCTGGGGGTGCCCTCCCTGTCCCTCGGGGTGCCCTGGCTGTCCCCTAAGTGTCCCTGGCGGTGCCCTGGGTGTCCCTGGGGGTGCCCTGGAGGTCCCCTTGGTGTCCCTGGGGGTGCCCTGGCTGTCCCTGGGGTGGTCTGGCTGTCCCCAAGGTGTCCCTGGGGGTGCCCTGCCTGTCCTCTCGGTGTCCCTGGGAGTGCCCTGGCTGTGCCCTCGGTGTCCCTGGGGGTGCCCTGGCTGTCCCTAGGGTTCCCTGGCTGTCCCCTAGGTGTCCCTGGGGGTGCCCTGGGTGTCCCTTGGGTTCCCTGGCTGTCCCCTAGGTGTCCCTGGGGGTGCATTAGTTGTCCCTGGGGGTGCCCAGGGTGTTTCTGGGGTTCCCTGTCTGTCCCCTAGGTGTCCCTGGCGGTGCCCTGGGTGTCCCTAGGAGGTCCCTGGCTGTCCCCTAGGGGTCTCTGGGGGTGCCCTGGCTGTCCCGTCAGTGTCCCTGGGGGTGCCCTGCCTGTCCCTTAGGTGTCCCTGGGGTGCCCTGGCTGTGCCCTCGGTGTCTCTGGGGGTGCCCTGGCTGTCAGTAGGGTGCCATGGCTGTCCCTAGGGTTCCCTGGCTGTCCCCTCGGTGTCCCTGGGGTACGCTGGGTGTCCCTGGGCTGCCCTGGCTGTGCCCTAGGTGTCCCTGGGGTGCCCTGGCTGTCCCGTCAGTGTCCCTGGGGGTGCTCTGGCTCTCCCCTAGGGGTCCGTGAGGGTTCCCTGGCTGTGCCTGGCGTGCCCTCGCTGTCTCCTAGGTGTCCCTGGGTATGCCCTGGCTGTCCCCTAGGTGTCCCTGGGGTGCCCTGGGTGTCCCTGGCGTGCCCTGGCTGTCTCCTAGGTGTCCCTGGGGAGGCTCTGGCTGTCCCCTAGGTGTCCCTGGGGGGGCCCTGGCTTTCCCCTAGGTGTCCCTGGGGGTGCCCTCGCTGTCCCTGGGGTGCCCTGGCTGTCCCCTAGGTGTCCCTGGGGGTGCCCTGCCTGTCCTCTCGGTGTCCCTGGGGGTGCCCTGGCTGTCCCTAGGATGCCCTGGCTGTCCCCTAGGTGTCCCTGGGGGGGCCCTGGCTGTCCCTTAGGTGTCCCTGGGGGTGCCCTGTCTGTCCCTGGGGGTGCCCTGGCTGTCCCCTATGTATACCTGGGGGTGCCCTGGCTGACCCTGGAGTGCCCTGGCTGTCCCCTAGGTGTCCTTGGGGGGGGCCCTGGCTGTCCCCTAGGTGTCCCTGGGGGTGCCCTGGCTGTCCCCTCGGTGTCCCTGGGGGTGCCCTGATTGTCCCTGGGGGTGCCCTGATTGTCCCTGGGGTTCCAAGGGGGTGCCCTGGCTGTCCCCAAGGTGTCCCTGGGGGTGCCAGGGCTGTCTTTAGTGTGCCCTGGCTGTCCCCTATGTGTCCCTGGGGGTGCCCTGCGTGTCCCTGGGGTGCCCTGGCTGTCCCCTAGGTGTTTCTGGGGGTGCCCTAGGTGTCCCTGGGGGTGCCCTGGCTGTCCCCTAGGTGTCCCTGCGGGTGCCAGGGCTGTCTTTAGTGTGCCCTGGCTGTCCCCTAGGTGTCCCTGGGGGTGCCCTGCGTGTCCCTGGGGTGCCCTGGCTGTCCCCTAGGTGTTTCTGGGGGTGCCCTAGGTGTCCCTGGGGGTGCCCTGGCTGTCCCCTAGGTGTCCCTGGGGGTGCCCTGGGTGTCCCCGGGGGTGCCCTGGCTGTCCCCAAGGTGTCCCTGTGGGTGACCAGAGTGTCCCTGGGAGTGCCCTGCCTGTCCCCTAGGTGTCCCTGGGGGTGCCCTGGGTGTCCCTGGGAGTCCCCTGCCTGTCCCCTAGGTGTCCCTGGGGGTGCCCTGGCTGTCCCTCGGGGTGCCCTGGCTGTCCCCTAAGTGTCCCTGGGGGTGCCCTGGGTGTCCCTGGGGGTGCCCTCGCTGTCCCTGGGGTGCCCTGGCTGTCCCTCGGGGTGCCCTGGCTGTCCCCTAAGTGGCCCTGGGGGTGCCCTGGCTGTCCCCTAGGTGTCCCTGGGGGTGCCCTGCCTGTCCCCTAGGTGTCCCTGGGGGTGCCCTGGCTGTCTTTAGGGTGCCCTGGCTGTCCCCTAGGTGTCCCTGGGGGTGCCCTGGCTGTCCCTCGGGTTCCCTGGCTGTCCCCTAGGTGTCCCTGGGGGGTCCTGGGTGTCCCTGGGGGTGCACAGGGTGTCAGTGGGGTTCCCTGGCTGTCCCGTACGTGTCGCTGGGGTTCCCTGGAGATCCCCTAGGTGTCCCTGGGGGTGCCCTGAGTGTCCCTGGGCTGCCCTGGCTGTCCCCTAGGTGTCCCTGGGGGTGCCCTGGCTGTCCCTCGGGGTACCCTGGCTGTCCCCTAAGTGTCCCTGGGGGTGCCCTGGGTGTCCCTGGGGGTGCCCTCGCTGTCCCTGGGGTGCCCTGGCTGTCCCCTAGGTGTCCCTGGGGTGCCATGGCTGTCCCCTAGGTGTTCCTGGGGGTGCCCTGGGTGTCCCTGGAGTGCCCTGGCTGTCCCCTAAATGTCCCTGGGGGTGCCCTGGCTGTCCCCTAGGTGTCCCTGGGGGTGCCCTAGGTGTCCCTGGGGGTGCCCTGGCTGTCCCTAGGGTGCCCTGGCTGTCCCCTAGGTGTCCCTGGGGGTGCCCTGCGTGTCCCTGGGGTGCCCTGGCTGTCCCCTAGGTGTCCCTGGGGTGCCATGGCTGTCCCCTAGGTGTTCCTGGGGGTGCCCTGGGTGTCCCTGGAGTGCCCTGGCTGTCCCCTAAATGTCCCTGGGGGTGCCCTGGCTGTCCCCTAGGTGTCCCTGGGGGTGCCCTAGGTGTCCCTGGGGGTGCCCTGGCTGTCCCTAGGGTGCCCTGGCTGTGCCCTTAGTGTCCCTGGGGGTGCCCTGGCTGTGCCCTTGGTGTCCCTGTGGGTGCCCTGTCTGTGCCCTTGGTGTCCTTGGGGGTGCCCTGGCTGTCCCCTCGGTGTCCCTGGGGGTGCCCTGGCTGTTCCCTAGGTGTCCCTGGGGGTGCCCTTGCTGTGCCCTAGGTGTCCCTGGGGGTGCCCTGGGTGTCCCTGGGGGTGCCCTGGAGGTCCCCTTGGTGTCCCTGGTGGTGCCCTGGCTGTCCCTGGGGTGCCCTGGGTGTACCCAAGGTGTCCCTGGGGGTGCCCTGGCTGTGCCCTCTATGTCCCTGGGGGTGCCCTGGCTGTCCCTAGGGTTCCCTGGCTGTCCCCTAGGTGTCCCTGGGGGTGCCCTGGGTGTCCCTTGGGTTCCCTGGCTGTCCCCTAGGTGTCCCTGGGGGTGCATTAGGTGTCCCTGGGGGTGCCCTGGTTGTCCCTGGGGAGCCCTGGCTGTCCCCACGGTGTCCCTGTGGGTTACCAGATTGTCCCTGGGAGTGCCCTGGCTGTCCCCTAGGGGTCTCTGGGGGTGCCCTGGCTGTCCCATCAGTGTCCCTGGGGGTGCCCTGCCTGTCCCCTAGGTGTCCCTGGGGGTCCCCTGGGTGTCCCTTGGGGTGCACAGGGTGTCCCTGGGGTTCCCTGGCTGTCTCCTAGGTGTCCCTGGGGGTGCCCTGGGTGTCTCTGGGGGGGCCCTGGCTGTCCCCTAGTTGTCCCTGGGGGTGCATTAGGTGTCCCTGGGGGTGCCCAGGATGTCCCTGGGGTTCCCTGGCTGTCCCCTAGGTGTCCCTGGGGGGGCCCTGGTGTCCCTGGGTTGCCCTGGCTGTCCCCTAGGTGTCCCTGCCTCGCTCGTATCCTCGACTCCGCCTCCGGCGCCATGGTGACTCCCCTCCCAGTCTGGACCAGTGTGGCCTCACCCCCTCCCCTGGGGCCATCCGACCCATCCCAGTATAGACCAGTAAGGCACCGAGTGGCCACCATGGACCCCCACACGCCTACCAGTTCATCCCAGTTCATCCCAGTCCACTCTTCGTCCATCCCAGGTTTCTCTGGTCACCCTCCCAGTGCTCTCAGTCCATCCCAGTCCCGCAGGTGTTGGTGCTTGGGGCTTGATGAGCTGGTGCCTGTCCGCAACGTGGAGCGGCTCAAACGGGACCTCAGGGTGAGGGGGGCGCGGATTTGGAGGGATCATGGGGGTCCTGAGTTATCGTGGAGGGGGTTTTTGGGTTGTGGGGGGTCTGGGGGGAGTCCTGGGGGCTGCTTTGGGTGCTTTGGGGGGTATTCGGGAGGTTTGGGCGGCCCATTTGAGGCATCAAAGAACGTGAGGAGGGTTTTGATAGCTCCTGGAGGTGGAGGCGGCCGTGGGGGTGAGCTGGCTGTCCCAGGGGGTTCCTGGCTGTCCCTCGATGTCCCTGGGGTGCCCTGGCTGTCACTTAGGTGTCCCTCGGGGTGCCCTGGCTGTCCCTAGGGTGCCCTGGCTGTGCCCTTGGTGTCCCTGGGGGTGCCCTGGCTGTCCCTCGGGTGCCCTGGCTGTCCCCTAGGTGTCCCTGGGGGTGCCCTGGGTGTCCCTGGGCTGCCCTGGCTGTCCCCAAGGTGTCCCTGTGGGTGCCCAGAGTGTCCCTGGGATGTCCCTGGCTGTCCCCTAGGGGTCTCTGGGGGTGCCCTGGCTGTCCCGTCTGTGTCCCTGGGGGTGCCCTGCCTGTCCCCTAGGTGTCCCTAGGGGTGCCCTGCCTGTCCCTTAGGTGTCCCTGGGGGTGCCCTCGCTGTCCCTAGGGTGCCCTGGCTGTGCCCTCGGTGTCTCTGGGGGTGCTCTGGGTGTCCCTGGGGTGCCCTGGCTGACCCCAAGGTGTCCCTTGGGGTGCCCAGAGTGTCCCTGGGATGTCCCTGGCTGTCCTCTAGGGGTCTCTGGGGGTGCCCTGGCTGTCCCGTCTGTGTCCCTGGGGGTGCCCTGGGTGTCCCTGGGGTGCCCTGGCTGTCCCTGAGGTGCCCGGGAGGTCCCCTACGTGTCCCTGGGGTGCCCTGGCTGTCCCGTCAGTGTCCCTGAGGGTGCCCTGGGTGTCCCTGGCGTGCCCTGGCTGTCTCCTAGGTGTCCCTGGGGGTGCCCTGGCTGTCCTCTAGGTGTCCCTGGGGTGCCCTGGGTGTCCATGGCGTGCCCTGGTTGTCTCCTAGGTATCCCTGGGGGTGCCCTGGCTGTCCTCTAGGTGTCCCTGTGGGTGCCCTCCCTGTCCCTCGGGATGCCCTGGCTGTCCCCTAGGTGTCCCTGGGGGTGACCTGGGTATCCCTGGGGTACCCTGGCTGTCCCCTATGTGTCCCTGGGGGGGCCCTGGCTGTCCCCTAGGTGTCCCTGAGGGTGCCCTGGCTGTCCCTGGGGTGCCCTGGCTGTCCCCTAGGTGTCCCTGGGGGTGCCCTGGCTGTCCCTGGGGTGCCCTGGCTGTCCCCTAGATGTCCCTGGAGGTCCCCTAGGTGTCCCTGGGGGTGCCCAGAGTGTCCCTGCGAGTGCCCTGGCTGTCCCCTAGAGGGTCTCTGGGGGTGCCCTGCCTGTCCCCTAGGTGTCCCTGGGGGTGTCCTGGCTGTCCCTGGGGGTGCCCTGGCTGTCCCCTAGGTGTCCCTGGGGGTGCCCTGGGTGTCCCTGGGGTGCCCTGGCTGTCCCCTAGGTGTCCCTGGGGGTGCCCTCGCTGTCCCTGGGGTGCCCTGGCTTTCCCCTAGGTGTCCATGGGGGTCCCCTTGGTGTCCCTGGGGGTGCCCACGGTGTCCCTGGAGGTGCCCTTGCTGTCCGTTAGGTCTCCCTAGGGGTGCCCTGGCTGTCCCTAGCGTGCCCTGGCTGTGCCCTAGGTGTCCCTGGGGGTGCCCTGGCTGTCCCTAGGGTGCCCTGGCTGTCACCTTGGTGTCCCTGGGGGTGCGCTGGTGTCCCTCGGGGTGCCCTGCCTATCCCCTAGGTGTCCCTGGGGGTGCCCTGGCTGTCCCTAGGGTGCCCTAGCTGTCCCCTAGGTGTCCCTGGGGGTGACCTGCCTGTCCCCTAGGTGTCCCTGGGGGTGCCCTGGCTGTCCCCAGGGTGCCCTGGCTGTGCCCTCGGTGTCTCTGGGGGTGCCCTGGCTGTCCCCAGGGTGCCATGGCTGTCCCCTAGGTGTCCCTGGGCGTGCTCTGCGTGTCCCCTAGGTGTCCTTGGGGGTGACCTGGCTGTCCCTAGGGTGCCCTGGCTGTGCCCTCAATGTCTCTGGGAGTGCTCTGCCTGTCCCCTAGGTGTCCCTGGGGGTGCCCTAGGTGTCCCTGGGGGTGCCCTGGCTGTCCCCTAGGTGTCCCTGGGGGTGCCCAGGGTGTCCCTGGGGTGCCCTGGCTGTCCCCTCGGTGTCCCTGGGGGTGCCCTGGGTGTCCCTGGGGTGCTCTGGCTGTCCCTGAGGTGCCCGGGAGGTCCCCTACGTGTCCCTGGGGTGCCCTGGCTGTCCCGTCAGTGTCCCTGAGGGTGCCCTGGGTGTCCCTGGCGTGCCCTGGCTGTCTCCTAGGTGTCCCTGGGGGTGCCCTGGCTGTCTCCTAGGTGTCCCTGGGGGTGCCCTGGCTGTTCTCTAGGTGTCCCTGTGGGTGCCCTCCCTGTCCCTCGGGATGCCCTGGCTGTCCCCTAGGTGTCCCTGGGGGTGACCTGGGTGTCCCTGGGGTGCCCTGGCTGTCCCCTAGGTGTCCCTGGGGGGGCCCTGGCTGTCCCCTAGGTGTCCCTGAGGGTGCCCTGGCTGTCCCTGGGGTGCCCTGGCTGTCCCCTAGGTGTCCCTGGGGGTGCCCTGGCTGTCCCTGGGGTGCCCTGGCTGTCCCCTAGATGTCCCTGGAGGTCCCCTAGGTGTCCCTGGGGGTGCCCAGAGTGTCCCTGCGAGTGCCCTGGCTGTCCCCTAGGGGTCTCTGGGGGTGCCCTGCCTATCACCTAGGTGTCCCTGGGGGTGTCCTGGCTGTCCCTGGGGGTGCTCTGGCTGTCCCCTAGGTGTCCCTGGGGGTGCCCTGGGTGTCCCTGGGGTGCCCTGGCTGTCCCCTAGGTGGCACTGGGGGTGCCCTCGCTGTCCCTGGGGTGCCCTGGCTTTCCCCTAGGTGTCCCTGGGGGTCCCCTAGGTGTCCCTGGGGGTGCCCAGAGTGTCCCTGCGAGTGCCCTGGCTGTCCCCTAGGGGTCTCTGGGGGTGCCCTGCCTAACCCCTAGGTGTCCCTGGGGTTGTCCTGGCTGTCCCTGGGGGTGCCCTGGCTGTCCCCTAGGTGTTCCTGGGGGTGCCCTCGCTGTCCCTGGGGTGCCCTGGCTTTCCCCTTGGTGTCCCTGGGGGTGCCCAGGGTGTCCCTGGAGGTGCCCTGGCTGTCCCCTAGGGGTCTCTGGGGGTGCCCTGCCTTTCCCCTAGGTGTCCCTGGGGTTGTCCTGGCTGTAGCTGGGGGTGCCCTGGCTGTCCCCGGAGGTGCCCTGGCTGTCCCCTAGGGGTCTCTGGGGGTGCCCTGCCTGTCCCCTAGGTGTCCCTGGGGTTGTCCTGGCTGTAGCTGGGGGTGCCCTGGCTGTCCCCGGAGGTGCCCTGGCTGTCCCCTAGGGGTCTCTGGGGGTGCCCTGCCTGTCCCCTAGGTTTCCCTGGGGTTGTCCTGGCTGTCCCTGGGGGTGCCCTGGCTGTCCCCTAGGTGGCCCTGGGGGTGCCCTCGCTGTCCCTGGGGTGCCCTGGCTTTCCCCTAGGTGTCCCTGGGGGTCCCCTTGGTGTCCCTGGGGGTGCCCAGGGTGTCCCTGGAGGTGCCCTTGCTGTCCCCTAGGTGTCCCTAGGGGTGCCCTGGCTGTCCCTGGGGTGCTCTGGATGTCCCCTTGGTGTCCCTGGGGTGCCCTGGCTGTCCCGTTGGTGTCCCTGAGGGTGTCCTGGCTGTCCCTAGCGTGCCCTGGCTGTGCCCTAGGTGTCCCTGGGGGTGCCCTGGCTGTCCCTAGGGTGCCCTGGCTGTCACCTTGGTGTCCCTGGGGGTGCGCTGGTGTCCCTCGGGGTGCCCTGCATATCCCCTAGGTGTCCCTGGGGCTGCCCTGGCTGTCCTCTAGGGGTCCCTGGGGGTGCCCTGGGTGTCCCTGGGGATGCCCTGGCTGTCCCCTAGGTGTCCCTGGGGGTGCCCTGGGTGTCCCCGGGGGGGCCCTGGCTGTGCCCTCGGTGTCCCTGGGGGTGCCCTGGCTGTCCCTAGGGTGCCCTGGCTGTGCCCTTGCTGTCCCTGGGGGAGCCCTGGCTGTCCCTAGGGTGCCCTGGCTGTGCCCTTGCTGTCCCTGGAGTGCCCTGGCTGTCCCCTAGGTGTCCCTGGGGGTGCCCTGGCTGTCTACTAGGTGTCCCTGGGAGTGCCCTGACTGTTCCCTAGGTGTCCCTGGGGGTGCCCTGGCTGTCCCTAGGGTGCCCTTGCGGTGCCCTCGGTGTCCCTGGGGGTGCGCTTGCTGTCCCCTAGGTGTCCCTGGGGGTGCCCTGGGTGTGCCTGGGGTGCCCTGGCTGTCCCCTAGGTGTCCCTGGGGGTACCCAGGGTGTCCCTGGGGATGCCCTGGCTGTCCCCTAGGTGTCCCTGGGGGTGCCCTGGGTGTCCCTGGGGTGCCCTGCCTGTCCCCTAGGTGTCCCTGGGGGTGCCCAGGCTGTCCCCTAGGTGTCCCTGGGGGGGCCCTGGGTGTCCCCTGGGGTGCCCTGGCTGTCCTTGAGGTGCCCGGGAGGTCCCCTGCGTGTCCCCTGCGGTGCCCTGGCTGTCCCGTCAGTGTCCCTGAGGGTGCCCTGGGTGTCCCTGGCGTGCCCTGGCTGTGCCCTAGGTGTCCCTGGGGGTGCCCTGGGTTTCCCTAGGGTGCCCTGGCTGTCACCTTGGTGTCCCTGGGGTTGCGCTGGTGTCCCTCGGGGTGCCCTGCATATCCCCTAGGTGTCCCTGGGGGTGCCCTGGCTGTCCCTAGGGTGCCCTAGCTGTCCCCTAGGTGTCCCTGGGGGTGCCCTGGCTGTCCCCAGGGTGCCCTGGCTGTGCCCTCGGTGTCTCTGGCGGTGCCCTGGCTGTCCCCAGGGTGCCATGGCTGTCCCCTAGGTGTCCCTGGGCGTGCTCTGCGTGTCCCCTAGGTGTCCTTGGGGGTGACATGGGTGTCCCTGGGGGTGCCCTGGCTGTCCCCTAGGTGTCCCTGGGGGTGCCCAGGGTGTCCCAGGGGTGCCCTGGCTGTCCCCTACGTGTCCCTGGGGGTGCCCAGGGTGTCCCTGGGGGTGCCCTTGCTGTCCCGTAGCTGTCCCTGGGGATGCCCTGGGTGTCCCTGCGGTGCCCTGGCTGTCCCCTAGGTGTCCCTGGGGGTGCCCTGGCTGTCCCTAGGGTACCCTGGCTGTCCCCTCGGTGTCCCTGGGGGAGCCCTGGGTGTCCCTGGGGTGCCCTGGCTGTCCCTGAGGTGCCCGGGAGGTCCCCTACGTGTCCCTGGGGTGCCCTGGCTGTCCCGTCAGTGTCCCTGAGGGTGCCCTGTGTGTCCCTGGCGTGCCCTGGCTGTCTCCTAGGTGTCCCTGGGGGTGCCCTGGCTGTCCTCTAGGTGTCCCTTTGGTGCCCTGGGTGTCCCTGGCGTGCCCTGGCTGTCTCGTAGGTGTCCCTGGGGGTGCCCTCCCTGTCCCTCCGGATGCCCTGGCTGTCCCCTAGGTGTCCCTGGGGGTGACCTGGGTGTCCCTGGGGTGCCCTGGCTGTCACCTAGGTGTCCCTGGGGGGGGCCCTGGCTGTCCCCTAGGTGTCCCTGAGAGTGCCCTGGCTGTCCCTGGGGTGCCCTGGCTGTCCCCTAGGTGTCCCTGGGGGGGCCCTGGCTGTCCCCTAGGTTTCCTTGGGGGTGCCCTGCCTGTCCCCTAGGTGTCCCTGGGGATGCCCTGGCTGTCCCCTAGGTGTCCCTGGGGGTGCCCTGGGTGTCCCTGGGGTGC
The DNA here is from genome assembly GCF_029207755.1 of Chamaea fasciata. Lineage (NCBI taxonomy): Eukaryota > Metazoa > Chordata > Aves > Passeriformes > Sylviidae > Chamaea > Chamaea fasciata. Next base: position 44,725 of record NW_027094416.1, read on the forward strand.
CCTGGCTGTCCCCTAGGTGTCCCTGGGGGTGCCCAGGCTGTCCCCTAGGTGTCCCTGGGGGGGCCCTGCGTGTCCCTGGGGTGCCCTGTCTGTCCCGTCAGTGTCCCTGAGGGTGCCCTGGGTGTCCCTGGCGTGCCCTGGCTGTGCCCTAGGTGTCCCTGGGGGTGCCCTGGGTTTCCCTAGGGTGCCCTGGCTGTCACCTTGGTGTCCCTGGGGGTGCGCTGGTGTCCCTCGGGGTGCCCTGCATATCCCCTAGGTGTCCCTGGGGGTGCCCTGGCTGTCCCTAGGGTGCCCTAGCTGTCCCCTAGGTGTCCCTGGGGGTGACCTGCCTGTCCCCTAGGTGTCCCTGGGGGTGCCCTGGCTGTCCCCAGGGTGCCCTGGCTGTGCCCTCGGTGTCTCTGGGGGTATCCTGGCTGTCCCCAGGGTGCCATGGCTGTCCCCTAGGTGTCCCTGGGCGTGCTCTGCGTGTCCCCTAGGTGTCCCTGGGGGTGCCCAGGGTGTCCCTGGGGTGCCCTGGCTGTCCCCTACGTGTCCCTGGGGGTGCCCTGGGTGTCCCTGGAGTGACCTGGCTGTCCCCTAAATGTCCCTGGGGGTGCCCTGGCTGTCCCCTAGGTGTCCCTGGGGGGGCCCTGGCTGTCCCCTAGGTTTCCTTGGGGGTGCCCTGCCTGTCCCCTAGGTGTCCCTGGGGATGCCCTGGCTGTCCCCTAGGTGTCCCTGGGTGTGTCCTGGGTGTCCCTGGGGGTGCCCTGGCTGTCCCCTAGGTGTCCCTGGGGGTGACCTGGGTGTCCCTGGAGTGCCCTGGCTGTCCCCTACGTGTCCCTGGGGGTGCCCTTGCTGTCCCGTAGCTGTCCCTGGGGATGCCCTGGGTGTCCCTGGGGTGCCCTGGCTGTCCCCTAGGTGTCCCTGGGAGTGCCCTGCTGTCCCTAGGGTACCCTGGCTGTCCCCTCGGTGTCCCTGGGGGTGCCCTGGGTGTCCCTGGGGTGCTCTGGCTGTCCCTGAGGTGCCCGGGAGGTCCCCTACATGTCCCTGGGGTGCCCTGGCTGTCCCATCAGTGTCCCTGAGGGTGCCCTGGGTGTCCCTGGCGTGCCCTGGCTGTCTCCTAGGTGTCCCTGGGGGTGCCCTGGCTGTCCTCTAGGTGTCCCTTTGGTGCCCTGGGTGTCCCTGGCGTGCCCTGGCTGTCTCGTAGGTGTCCCTGGGGGTGCCCTCCCTGTCCCTCCGGATGCCCTGGCTGTCCCCTAGGTGTCCCTGGGGGTGACCTGGGTGTCCCTGGGGTGCCCTGGCTGTCCCCTAGGTGTCCCTGGGGGGGGCCCTGGCTGTCCCCTAGGTGTCCCTGAGAGTGCCCAGGCTGTCCCTGGGGTGCCCTGGCTGTCCCCTAGGTGTCCCTGGGGGGGCCCTGGCTGTCCCCTAGTTTTCCTTGGGGGTGCCCTGCCTGTCCCCTAGGTGTCCCTGGGGATGCCCTGGCTGTCCCCTAGGTGTCCCTGGGGGTGTCCTGGGTGTCCCTGGGGGTGCCCTGGCTGTCCCCTAGGTGTCCCTGGGGGTGACCTGGGTGTCCCTGGAGTGCCCTGGCTGTCCCCTAGGTGTCCCTGGGGGGGCCCTGGCTGTCCCCAAGGTTTCCCTGGGGGTGCCCTGCCTGTCCCCTAGGTGTCCCATGGGGTGCCCTGGCTGTCCCTAGGGTACCCTGGCTGTCCCCTCGGTGTCCCTGGGGGTGCCCTGGGTGTCCCTGGGGTGCTCTGGCTGTCCCTGAGGTGCCCGGGAGGTCCCCTACGTGTCCCTGGGGTGCCCTGGCTGTCCCGTCAGTGTCCCTGAGGGTGCCCTGGGTGTCCCTGGCGTGCCCTGGCTGTCTCCTAGGTGTCCCTGGGGGTGCCCTGGCTGTCCTCTAGGTGTCCCTGGGGTGCCCTGGGTGTCCCTGGCGTGCCCTGGCTGTCTCCTAGGTGTCCCTGGGGGTGCCCTGGCTGTTCTCTAGGTGTCCCTGTGGGTGCCCTCCCTGTCCCTCGGGATGCCCTGGCTGTCCCCTAGGTGTCCCTGGGGGTGACCTGGGTGTCCCTGGGGTGCCCTGGCTGTCCCCTAGGTGTCCCTGGGGGGGCCCGGGCTGTCCCCTAGGTGTCCCTGAGGGTGCCCTGGCTGTCCCTGGGGTGCCCTGGCTGTCCCCTAGGTGTCCCTGGGGGTGCCCTGGCTGTCCCTGGGGTGCCCTGGCTGTCCCCTAGATGTCCCTGGAGGTCCCCTAGGTGTCCCTGGGGGTGCCCAGAGTGTCCCTGCGAGTGCCCTGGCTGTCCCCTACGGGTCTCTGGGGGTGCCCTGCCTGTCCCCTAGGTGTCCCTGGGGGTGCCCTGGCTGTCCCTGGGGGTGCCCTGGCTGTCCCCTAGGTGTCCCTGGGGGTGCCCTGGGTGTCCCTGGGGTGCCCTGGCTGTCCCCTAGGTGGCCCTGGGGGTGCCCTCGCTGTCCCTGGGGTGCCCTGGCTTTCCCCTAGGTGTCCCTGGGGGTCCCCTGGGTGTCCCTGGGGGTGCCCAGAGTTTCCCTGCGAGTGCCCTGGCTGTCCCCTAGGGGTCTCTGGGGGTGCCCTGCCTGTCCCCTAGGTGTCCCTGGGGTTGTCCTGGCTGTAGCTGGGGGTGCCCTGGCTATCCCCGGAGGTGCCCTGGCTGTCCCCTAGGGGTCTCTGGGGGTGCCCTGCCTGTCCCCTAGGTGTCCCTGGGGTTGTCCTGGCTGTCCCTGGGGGTGCCCTGGCTGTCCCCTAGGTGTCCCTGGGGGTTCCCTGGGTGTCCCTGGGGTGCCCTGGCTGTCCCCTAGGTGGCCCTGGGGGTGCCCTCGCTGTCCCTGGGGTGCCCTGGCTTTCCCCTAGGTGTCCCTGGGGGTCCCCTTGGTGTCCCTCGGGGTGCCCAGGGTGTCCCTGGAGGTGCCCTTGCAGTCCCCTAGGTGTCCCTAGGGGTGCCCTGGCTGTCCCTGGGGTGCTCTGGATGTCCCCTTGGTGTCCCTGGGGTGCCCTGGCTGTCCCGTTGGTGTCCCTGAGGGTGTCCTGGCTGTCCCTAGCGTGCCCTGGCTGTGCCCTAGGTGTCCCTGGGGGTGCCCTGGCTGTCCCTAGGGTGCCCTGGCTGTCACCTTGGTGTCCCTGGGGGTGCGCTGGTGTCCCTCGGGGTGCCCTGCATATCCCCTAGGTGTCCCTGGGGCTGCCCTGGCTGTCCTCTAGGTGTCCCTGGGGGTGCCCTGGGTGTCCCTGGGGATGCCCTGGCTGTCCCCTAGGTGTCCCTGGGGGTGCCCTGGGTGTCCCCGGGGGGGCCCTGGCTGTGCCCTCGGTGTCCCTGGGGGTGCCCTGGCTGTCCCTAGGGTGCCCTGGCTGTGCCCTTGCTGTCCCTGGGGGTGCCCTGGCTGTCCCTAGGGTGCCCTGGCTGTGCCCTTGCTGTCCCTGGGGGAGCCCTGGCTGTCCCTAGGGTGCCCTGGCTGTGCCCTTGCTGTCCCTGGAGTGCCCTGGCTGTCCCCTAGGTGTTCCTGGGGGTGCCCTGGCTGTCTACTAGGTGTCCCTGGGAGTGCCCTGACTGTTCCTAGGTGTCCCTGGGGGTGCCCTGGCTGTCCCTAGGGTGCCCTTGCGGTGCCCTCGGTGTCCCTGGGGGTGCGCTTGCTGTCCCCTAGGTGTCCCTGGGGGTGCCCTGGGTGTGCCTGGGGTGCCCTGGCTGTCCCCAAGGTGTCCCTGGGGGTGCCCAGGGTGTCCCTGGGGATGCCCTGGCTGTCCCCTAGGTGTCCCTGGGGGTGCCCTGGGTGTCCCTGGGGTGCCCTGGCTGTCCCCTAGGTGTCCCTGGGGGTGCCCAGGCTGTCCCCTAGGTGTCCCTGGGGGGGCCCTGGGTGTCCCTGGGGTGCCCTGGCTGTCCTTGAGGTGCCCGGGAGGTCCCCTGCGTGTCCCTGGGGTGCCCTGGCTGTCCCGTCAGTGTCCCTGAGGGTGCCCTGGGTGTCCCTGGCGTGCCCTGGCTGTGCCCTAGGTGTCCCTGGGGGTGCCCTGGGTTTCCCTAGGGTGCCCTGGCTGTCACCTTGGTGTCCCTGGGGGTGCGCTGGTGTCCCTCGGGGTGCCCTGCATATCCCCTAGGTGTCCCTGGGGGTGCCCTGGCTGTCCTCTAGGTGTCCCTGGGGGGGCCCTGGGTGTCCCAGGGGATGCCCTGGCTGTCCCCTAGGTGTCCCTGGGGGTGCCCTGGCTGTCCCTAGGGTGCCCTGGCTGTGCCCTGGCTGCCCCTGGGGGTGCCCTGGTTGTCCCTATGGTGTCCTCTCTGTCCCCTAGGTGTCCCTGGGGGTGTCCTGGCAGTCCCTGGAGTGCCCTGGCTGTCCCCTAGGTGTCCCTGGGGGTGCCCTGACTGTTCCCTAGATGTCCCTGGGGGTGCCATGGCTATCCCTAGGGTGCCCTTGCGGTGCCCTCGGTGTCCCTGGGGGTGCGCTTGCTGTCCCCTAGGTGTCCCTGGGGGCGCCCTGGGTGTGCCTGGGGTGCCCTTGCTGTCCCCTAGGTGTCCCTGGGGGTGCCCAGGGTGTCCCTGGGGATGCCCTGGCTGTCCCCTAGGTGTCTCTGAGGGGTGCCCTGGGTGTCTCTGGGGGTGCCCAGGCTGTCCCCTAGGTGTCCCTGGGGGTGCCCAGGGTGTCCCTGGGGATGCCTTGGAGGTCCCCTAGGTGTCCCTGGGGTGCCCTGGCTGTCCCCTCGGTGTCCCTGGGGCTGCCCAGGGTGTCCCTGGGGTGCCCTGGCTGTCCCCTACGTGTCCCTGGGGGTGCCCTGGCTGTCCCCTTGGTGTCCCTGGGGGTGCCCTGGGTGTCCCTGGGGTGCCCTGGGGGTCCTCTGCCTGTCCCCTAGGTGTCCCTGGGGGTGCCCTGCCTGTCCCCTAGGTGTCCGTGGGGGTGCCCTGGCTGTCCCCTCGGTGTCCCTGGGGGTGCCCTGCCTGTCCCCTAGGTGTTCCTGGGGGGGCCCTGGCTGTCCCCTAGGTGTCCCTGGGGTGCCCTGCCTGGCCCCTAAGTGTCCCTGGGGCTGCCCTGGCTGTCCATTAGGTGTCCCTGGGGGTGCCTAGGGTGTCCCTGGGGATGCCCTGGCTGTCTCCTAGGTGTCCCTGGGGGTGCCCTGGGTGTCCCTTGGGGTGCCCTGGCTGTCCCTGGAGTGCCCTGGCTGTCCCCTAGGTGTCCCTGGGGGGGCCCTGGCTGTCCCCTAGGTGTCTCTGGGGGTGCCCTGCCTGTCCCCTAGGTGTCCCTGGGGGTGCCCTGGGTGTCCCTGGGGGGGCCCTGGCTGTCCCCTAGGTGTCCCTGGGGGTGCCCTGGCTGTGCCCTCGGTGTCCCTGAGGGTGCCCTGGGTGTCCCTGGGGTGCCCTGGCTGACCCCAAGGTGTCCCTTGGGGTGCCCAGAGTGTCCCTGGGCTGTCCCTGGCTGTCCCCTAGGGGTCTCTGGGGGTGCCCTGGCTGTCTCGTCTGTGTCCCTGGGGGTGCCCTGCCTGTCCCCTAGGTGTCCCTGGGGGTGCCCTGCCTGTCCCTTAGGTGTCACTGGGGGTGCCCTGGCTGTCCCTAGGGTGCCCTGGCTGTGCCCTCGATGTCTCTGGGGGTGCCCTGGGTGTCCCTGGGGTGCCCTGGCTGACCCCAAGGTGTCCCTTGGGGTGCCCAGAGTGTCCCTGGCATGTCCCTGGCTGTCCCCTAGGGGTCTCTGGGGGTGCCCTGGCTGTCCCGTCTGTGTCCCTGGGGGTGCCCTGCCTGTCCCCTAGGTGTCCCTGGGGGTGCCCTCCCTGTCCCTCGGGATGCCCTGGCTGTCCCCTAGGTGTCCCTGGGGGTGACCTGGGTGTCCCTGCGAGTGCCCTGGCTGTCCCCTAGGGGTCTCTGGGGGTGCCCTGCCTGTCCCCTAGGTGTCCCTGGGGGTGTCCTGGCTGTCCCTGGGGGTGCCCTGGCTGTCCCCTAGGTGTCCCTGGGGGTGCCCTGGGTGTCCCTAGGGTGCCCTAGCTGTCCCCTAGGTGTCCCTGGGGGTCACCTGCCTGTCCCCTAGGTGTCCCTGGGGTGCCCTGGCTGTCCCCAGGGTGCCCTGGCTGTGCCCTCGGTGTCTCTGGGGGTGCCCTGGCTGTCCCCAGGGTTCCATGGCTGTCCCCTAGGTGTCCCTGGGCGTGCTCTGCGTGTCCCCTAGGTGTCCGTGGGGGTGACCTGGCTGTCCCTAGGGTGCCCTGGCTGTGCCCTCAGTGTCTCTGGGAGTGCCCTGCCTGTCCCCTAGGTGTCCCTGGGGGTGCCCTGGGTGTCCTTGGGGGTGCCCTGGCTGTCCCCTAGGTGTCCCTGGGGGTGCCCAGGGTGTCCCTGGGGTGCCCTGGCTGTCCCCTACGTGTCCCTGGGGGTTCCAAGGGTGTCCCTGGGGGTGCCCTTGCTGTCCCGTAGCTGTCCCTGGGGATGCCCTGGGTGTCCCTGGGGTGCCCTGCCTGGCCCCTAGGTGTCCCTGGGGATGCCCTGGCTGTCCCCTTGGTGTCCCTGGGGGTGCCCTGGCTGTCCCCTTTGTGTCCCTGGGGGTACCCTGGCTGTTCGTGGGGTGCTCTGGCTATCTCCTTGGTGTCCCTGGGGGTGCCCTGGGTGTCCCTGGGGTGCCCTGGGGGTCCTCTGCCTGTCCCCTAGGTGTCCCTGGGGGTGCCCTGCCTGTCCCCTAGGTTTCCCTGGGGGTGCCCTGCCTGTCCCCTCGGTGTCCCTGGGGGTGCCCTGCCTGTCCCCTAGGTGTTCCTGGGGGGGCCCTGGCTGTCCCCTAGGTGTCCCTGGGGGTGCCCTGGCTGTCCCCTAGGTGTCCCTGGGGGTGCCCTGGGTGTGCCTGGGGTGCCCTGCCTGTCCCCTAGGTGTCCCTGGGGGTGCCCTGGCTGTCCCCTAGGTGTCCCTGGGGGTGCCCTTGGTGTGCCTGGGGTGCCCTGGCTGTCCCCTAGGTGTCCCTGGGGGTGCCCAGGGTGTCCCTGGGGATGCCCTGGCTGTCCCCTAGGTCTCCCTAGGAGTGCCCAGGCTGTCCCTGGGGTGCTCTGGATGTCCCCTTGGTGTCCCTGGGGTGCCCTGGTTGTCACTTGGTGTCCCTGGGGGTGCGCTGGTGTCCCTCGTGGTGCCCTGCCTATCCCCTAGGTGTCCCTGGGGGTGCCCTGGCTGTCCCTAGGGTGCCCTAGCTGTCCCCTAGGTGTCCCTGCGTGTGACCTGCCTGTCCCCTACGTGTCCCTGGGGGTGCCCTGGCTGTCCCCAGGGTGCCCTGGCTGTGCCCTCGGTGTCTCTGTGGGTGCCCTGGCTGTCCCCAGGGTGCCATGGCTGTCCCCTTGGTGTCCCTGGGCGTGCTCTGCGTGTCCCCTAGGTGTCCTTGGGGGTGACCTGGCTGTCCCTAGGGTGCCCTGGCTGTGCCCTCAGTGTCTCTGGGAGTGCCCTGCCTGTCCCCTAGGCGTCCCTGGGGGTGCCCTGGGTGTCCCTGGGGGTGCCCTGGCTGTCCCCTAGGTGTCCCTGGGGGTGCCCAGGGTATCCCTGGTGTGCCCTGGCTGTCCCCTACGTGTCCCTGGGGGTGCCCAGGGTGTCCCTGGGGGTGCCCTTGCTGTCCCTTAGCTGTCCCTGGGGATGCCCTGGGTGTCCCTGGGGTGCCTTGGCTGTCCCCTAGGTGTCCCTGGGGGTGCCCTGGCTGTCCCCTTGGTGTCCCTGGGGGTGCCCTGGCTGTCCCCTTTGTGTCCCTGGGGGTACCCTGGCTGTCCTTGGGGTGCTCTGGCTATCCCCTTGGTGTCCCTGGGGGTGCCCTGGGTGTCCCTGGGGTGCCCTGGGGGTCCTCTGCCTGTCCCCTAGGTGTCCCTGGGGGTGCCCTGCCTGTCCCCTAGGTGTTCCTGGGGGGGCCCTGGCTGTCCCCTCGTTGTCCCTGGGGGTGCCCTGCCTGTCCCCTAGGTGTTCCTGGGGGGGCCCTGGCTGTCCCCTAGGTGTCCCTGGGGGTGCCCTGGCTGTCCCCTAGGTGTCCCTGGGGGTGCCCTGGGTGTCCCTGGCGTGCCCTGGCTGTCTCCTAGGTGTCCCTGTGGGTGCCCTCCCTGTCCCTCGGGATGCCCTGGCTGTCCCCTAGGTGTCCCTGGGGGTGACCTGGGTGTCCCTGGGGTGCCCTGGCTGTCCCCTAGGTGTCCCTGGGGGGGCCCTGGCTGTCCCCTAGGTGTCCCTGAGGGTGCCCTGGCTGTCCCTGGGGTGCCCTGGCTGTCCCCTAGGTGTCCCTGGGGGTGCCCTGGCTGTCCCTGTGGTGCCCTGGCTGTCCCCTAGATGTCCCTGGAGGTCCCCTAGGTGTCCCTGGGTGTGCCCAGAGTGTCCCTGCGAGTGCCCTGGCTGTCCCCTAGGGGTCTCTGGGGGTGCCCTGCCTGTCCCCTAGGTGTCCCTGGGGGTGTCCTGGCTGTCCCTGGGGGTGCCCTGGCTGTCCCCTAGGTGTCCCTGGGGGTGCCCTGGGTGTCCCTGGGGTGCCCTGGCTGTCCCCTAGGTGGCCCTGGGGGTGCCCTCGCTGTCCCTGGGGTGCCCTGGCTTTCCCCTAGGTGTCCCTGGGGGTCCCCTTGGTGTCCCTGGGGGTGCCCAGAATGTCCCTGGAGGTGCCCTTGCTGTCCCCTAGGTCTCCCTAGGGGTGCCCTGGCTGTCCCTGGGGTGCTCTGGATGTCCCCTTGGTGTCCCTGGGGTGCCCTGGCTGTCCCCTTGGTGTCCCTGAGGGTGTCCTGGCTGTCCCTAGCGTGCCCTGGCTGTGCCCTAGGTGTCCCTAGGGGTGCCCTGGCTGTCCCTAGGGTGCCCTGGCTGTCACCTTGGTGTCCCTGGGGGTGCGCTGGTGTCCCTCGGGGTGCCCTGCCTATCCCCTAGGTGTCCCTGGGGGTGCCATGCCTGTCCCCTAGGTGTCCCTGGGGGTGCCCTGGCTGTCCCTAGGGTGCCCTAGCTGTCCCCTAGGTGTCCCTGGGGGTGACCTGCCTGTCCCCTAGGTGTCCCTGGGGGTGCCCTGGCTGTCCCCAGGGTGCCCTGGCTGTGCCCTCGGTGTCTCTGGGAGTGCCCTGGCTGTCCCCAGGGTGCCATGGCTGTCCCCTAGGTGTCCCTGGGCGTGCTCTGCGTTTCCCCTAGGTGTCCTTGGGGGTGACCTGGCTGTCCCTAGGGTGCCCTGGCTGTGCCCTGAGTGTCTCTGGGAGTGCCCTGCCTGTCCCCTAGGTGTCCCTGGGGGTGCCCTGGGTGTCCCTGGGGTGCCCTGGCTGTCCCCTACGTGTCCCTGGGGTTGCCCAGGGTGTCCCTGGGGGTGCCCTTGCTGTCCCGTAGCTGTCCCTGGGGATGCCCTGGGTGTCCCTGGGGTGCCCTGGCTGTCCCCTAGGTGTCCCTGGGGGTGCCCTGGCTGTCCCCTAGGTTTCCCTGGGGGTGCCCTGGCTGTCCCCTCGGTGTCCCTGGGGGTGCCCTGCCTGTCCCCTAGGTGTTCCTGGGGGGGCCCTGGCTGTCCCCTAGGTGTCCCTGGGGGTGCCCTGGCTGTCCCCTAGGTGTCTCTGGGGGTGCCCTGGGTGTGCCTGGGGTGCCCTGGCTGTCCCGTCAGTGTCCCTGAGGGTGCCCTGGGTGTCCCTGGCGTGCCCTGGCTGTGCCCTAGGTGTCCCTGGGGGTGCCCTGGGTTTCCCTAGGGTGCCCTGGCTGTCACCTTGGTGTCCCTGGGGGTGCGCTGGTGTCCCTCGGGGTGCCCTGCATATCCCCTAGGTGTCCCTGGGGGTGCCCTGGCTGTCCTCTAGGTGTCCCTGGGGGGGCCCTGGGTGTCCCAGGGGATGCCCTGGCTGTCCCCTAGTTGTCCCTGGGGGTGCCCTGGCTGTCCCTAGGGTGCCCTGGCTGTGCCCTGGCTGCCCCTGGGGGTGCCCTGGTTGTCCCTATGGTGTCCTGGCTGTCCCCTAGGTGTCCCTGGGGGTGTCCTGGCAGTCCCTGGAGTGCCCTGGCTGTCCCCTAGGTGTCCCTGGGGGTGCCCTGGCTGTCTCCTAGATGTCCCTGGGAGTGCCCTGACTGTTCCCTAGATGTCCCTGGGGGTGCCATGGCTATCCCTAGGGTGCCCTTGCGGTGCCCTCGGTGTCCCTGGGGGTGCGCTTGCTGTCCCCTAGGTGTCCCTGGGGGCGCCCTGGGTGTGCCTGGGGTGCCCTTGCTGTCCCCTAGGTGTCCCTGGGGGTGCCCAGGGTGTCCCTGGGGATGCCCTGGCTGTCCCCTAGGTGTCTCTGAGGGGTGCCCTGGGTGTCTCTGGGGGTGCCCAGGCTGTCCCCTAGGTGTCCCTGGGGGTGCCCAGGGTGTCCCTGGGGATGCCTTGGAGGTCCCCTAGGTGTCCCTGGGGTGCCCTGGCTGTCCCCTCGGTGTCCCTGGGGCTGCCCAGGGTGTCCCTGGGGTGCCCTGGCTGTCCCCTACGTGTCCCTGGGGGTGCCCTGGCTGTCCCCTTGGTGTCCCTGGGGGTGCCCTGGGTGTCCCTGGGGTGCCCTGGGGGTCCTCTGCCTGTCCCCTAGGTGTCCCTGGGGGTGCCCTGCCTGTCCCCTAGGTGTCCGTGGGGGTGCCCTGGCTGTCCCCTCGGTGTCCCTGGGGGTGCCCTGCCTGTCCCCTAGGTGTTCCTGGGGGGGCCCTGGCTGTCCCCTAGGTGTCCCTGGGGTGCCCTGCCTGGCCCCTAAGTGTCCCTGGGGCTGCCCTGGCTGTCCCCTAGGTGTCCCTGGGGGTGCCTAGGGTGTCCCTGGGGATGCCCTGGCTGTCTCCTAGGTGTCCCTGGGGGTGCCCTGGGTGTCCCTTGGGGTGCCCTGGCTGTCCCTGGAGTGCCCTGGCTGTCCCCTAGGTGTCCCTGGGGGGGCCCTGGCTGTCCCCTAGGTGTCTCTGGGGGTGCCCTGCCTGTCCCCTAGGTGTCCCTGGGGGTGCCCTGGGTGTCCCTGGGGGGGCCCTGGCTGTCCCCTAGGTGTCCCTGGGGGTGCCCTGGCTGTGCCCTCGGTGTCCCTGAGGGTGCCCTGGGTGTCCCTGGGGTGCCCTGGCTGACCCCAAGGTGTCCCTTGGGGTGCCCAGAGTGTCCCTGGGCTGTCCCTGGCTGTCCCCTAGGGGTCTCTGGGGGTGCCCTGGCTGTCTCGTCTGTGTCCCTGGGGGTGCCCTGCCTGTCCCCTAGGTGTCCCTGGGGGTGCCCTGCCTGTCCCTTAGGTGTCACTGGGGGTGCCCTGGCTGTCCCTAGGGTGCCCTGGCTGTGCCCTCGATGTCTCTGGGGGTGCCCTGGGTGTCCCTGGGGTGCCCTGGCTGACCCCAAGGTGTCCCTTGGGGTGCCCAGAGTGTCCCTGGCATGTCCCTGGCTGTCCCCTAGGGGTCTCTGGGGGTGCCCTGGCTGTCCCGTCTGTGTCCCTGGGGGTGCCCTGCCTGTCCCCTAGGTGTCCCTGGGGGTGCCCTCCCTGTCCCTCGGGATGCCCTGGCTGTCCCCTAGGTGTCCCTAGGGGTGACCTGGGTGTCCCTGCGAGTGCCCTGGCTGTCCCCTAGGGGTCTCTGGGGGTGCCCTGCCTGTCCCCTAGGTGTCCCTGGGGGTGTCCTGGCTGTCCCTGGGGGTGCCCTGGCTGTCCCCTAGGTGTCCCTGGGGGTGCCCTGGGTGTCCCTAGGGTGCCCTAGCTGTCCCCTCGGTGTCCCTGGGGGTCACCTGCCTGTCCCCTAGGTGTCCCTGGGGTGCCCTGGCTGTCCCCAGGGTGCCCTGGCTGTGCCCTCGGTGTCTCTGGGGGTGCCCTGGCTGTCCCCAGGGTTCCATGGCTGTCCCCTAGGTGTCCCTGGGCGTGCTCTGCGTGTCCCCTAGGTGTCCGTGGGGGTGACCTGGCTGTCCCTAGGGTGCCCTGGCTGTGCCCTCAGTGTCTCTGGGAGTGCCCTGCCTGTCCCCTAGGTGTCCCTGGGGGTGCCCTGGGTGTCCTTGGGGGCGCCCTGGCTGTCCCCTAGGTGTCCCTGGGGGTGCCCAGGGTGTCCCTGGGGTGCCCTGGCTGTCCCCTACGTGTCCCTGGGGGTTCCCAGGGTGTCCCTGGGGGTGCCCTTGCTGTCCCGTAGCTGTCCCTGGGGATGCCCTGGGTGTCCCTGGGGTGCCCTGCCTGGCCCCTAGGTGTCCCTGGGGATGCCCTGGCTGTCCCCTTGGTGTCCCTGGGGGTGCTCTGGCTATCTCCTTGGTGTCCCTGGGGGTGCCCTGGGTGTCCCTGGGGTGCCCTAGCTGTCCCCTCGGTGTCCCTGGGGGTCACCTGCCTGTCCCCTAGGTGTCCCTGGGGGTGCCCTGCCTGTCCCCTAGGTTTCCCTGGGGGTGCCCAGGCTGTCCCCTCGGTGTCCCTGGGGGTGCCCTGCCTGTCCCCTAGGTGTTCCTGGGGGGGCCCTGGCTGTCCCCTAGGTGTCCCTGGGGGTGCCCTGGCTGTCCCCTAGGTGTCCCTGGGGGTGCCCTGGGTGTGCCTGGGGTGCCCTGCCTGTCCCCTAGGTGTCCCTGGGGGTGCCCTGGCTGTCCCCTAGGTGTCCCTGGGGGTGCCCTTGGTGTGCCTGGGGTGCCCTGGCTGTCCCCTAGGTGTCCCTGGGGGTGCCCAGGGTGTCCCTGGGGATGCCCTGGCTGTCCCCTAGGTGTCCCTGGGGGTGCCCTGGGTGTCCCTGGGGGTGCCCTGGCTGTCCCTGGAGTGCCCTGGCTGTCCCCTAGGTGTCCCTGGGGGGGCCCTGGCTGTCTCCTAGGTGTCCCTGGGGGTGCCCTGCCTGTCCCCTAGGTGTCCCTGGGGGTGCCCTGGCTGTCCCCTAGGTGTCCCTGGGGGTGCCCTGGGTGTCCCTGGGGATGCCCTGGCTGTCTCCTAGGTGTCCCTGGGGGTGCCCTGGGTGTCTCTGGGGGGGCCCTGGCTGTCCCCTGGGTGTCCCTGGGGGTGCCCTGGCTGTGCCCTCGGTGTCCCTGAGGGTGCCCTGGCTGTCCCTAGGGTGCCCCGGCTGTGCCCTTGGTGTCCCTGGGGGTGCCCTGGCTGTCCCTCGGGTGCCCTGGCTGTCCCCTAGGTGTCCCTGGGGGTGCCCTTGGTGTCCCTGGTCTGCCCTGGCTGTTCCCAAGGTGTCCCTGTGGGTGCCCAGAGTGTCCCTGGGAGTGCCCTGGCTGTGCCCTCGGTGTCCCTGGGGGTGCCCTGGGTGTCCCTGGGGTGCCCTGGCTGACCCCAAGGTGTCCCTTGGGGTGCCCAGAGCGTCCCTGGGAGGTCCCTGGCTGTCCCCTAGGGGTCTCTGGGGGTACCCTGGCTGTTCCGTCAGTGTCCCTGGGGGTGCCCTGCCTGTCCCTTAGGTGTCCCTGGGGGTGCCCTGGCTGTCCCTAGGGTGCCCTGGCTGTGCCCTCGGTGTCTCTGGGGGTGCCCTGGGTGTCCCTGGTGGTGCCCTGGCTGTCCCTAGGGTGCCATGGCTGTCCGTAGGGTACCCTGGCTGTCCCCTCGGTGTCCCTGGGGGTGCCCTGGGTGTCTCTGGGGTGCCCTGGCTCTCCCCTAGGTGTCCCTGGGGGTGCCCAGGCTGTCCCCTCGGTGTCCCTGGAGGGGCCCTGGGTGTCCCTGGGGTGCCCTGGCTGTCCCTGGGGTTCCAGGGAGGTCCCCTACGTGTCCCTGGGGTGCCCTGGCTGTCCCGTCAGTGTCCATGAGGGTGCCCTGGGTGTCCCTGGCGTGCCCTGGCTGTCTCCTAGGTGTCCCTGGGGGTGCCCTGGCTGTCCTCTAGGAGTCCCTGGGGTGCCCTGGGTGTCCCTGGCGTGCCCTGCCTGTCCCCTAGGTGTCCCTGGGGGTGCCCTGGCTGTCCTCTAGGTGTCCCTTTGGGTGCCCTCCCTGTCCCTCGGGATGCCCTGGCTGTCCCCTAGGTGTCCCTGGGGGTGGCCTGGGTGTCCCTGGGGTGCCCTGGCTGTCCCCTAGGTGTCCCTGGGGGGGCCCTGGCTGTCCCCAAGGTGTCCCTGAGGGTGCCGTGGCTGTCCCTGGGGTGCCCTGGCTGTCCCCTAAGTGTCCCTGGGGGTGCCCTTGCTGTCCCTGGGGTGCCCTGGCTGTCCCCTAGATGTCCCTGGAGGTCCCCTAGGTGTCCCTGGCGGTGCCCACAGTGTCCCTCCGAGTGCCCTGGCTGTCCCCTAGGGGTCTCTGGGGGTGCCCTGGCTGTCCCCTAGGTGTCCCTGGGGGTGCCCTGGGTGTCCCTGGGGTGCCCTGGCTCTCCCCTAGGTGTCCCTGGGGGTCCCCTTGGTGTCCCTGAGGGTGTCCTGGCTGTCCCTAGGGTGCCCTGGCTGTGCACTAGGTGTCCCTGGGGGTGCCCTGGCTGTCCCTGGGCGTGCCCTGGCTGTCCCTTAGGTGTCCCTGGGGGTGCCCTGGCTGTCCCCTAGGTGTCCCTGGGGGTGCCCTGCCTGTCCCCTAGGTGTCCCTGGGGGCGCCCTGGCTGTCCCCTAGGTGTCCCTGGGGGTGCCCTAGGTGTCCCTGGGGTGCCCTGGCTGTCCCGTCAGTGTCCCTGAGGGTGCCCTGGGTGTCCCTGGCGTGCCCTGGCTGTCTCCTAGGTGTCCCTGGGGGTGCCCTGGCTGTCCTCTAGGTGTCCCTGGGGTGCCCTGGGTGTCCCCTAGGTATCCCTGGGGGTGCCCTGGCTGTCCTCTAGGTGTCCCTGTGGGTGCCCTCCCTGTCCCTCGGGATGCCCTGGCTGTCCCCTAGGTGTCCCTGGGGGTGCCCTGGCTGTCCCTGGGGTGCCCTGGCTGTCCCCTAGATGTCCCTGGAGGTCCCCTAGGTGTCCCTGGGGGTGCCCAGAGTGTCCCTGCGAGTGCCCTGGCTGTCCCCTAGGGGTCTCTGGGGGTGCCCTGCCTGTCCCCTAGGTGTCCCTGGGGGTGTCCTGGCTGTCCCTGGGGGTGCCCTGGCTGTCCCCTAGGTGTCCCTGGGGGTCCCCTTGGTGTCCCTGGGGTGCCCCGGGTGTCCCTGGAGGTGCCCTTGCTGTCCCCTAGGTCTCCCTAGGAGTGCCCAGGCTGTCCCTGGGGTGCTCTGGATGTCCCCTTGGTGTCCCTGGGGTGCCCTGGTTGTCACTTGGTGTCCCTGGGGGTGCGCTGGTGTCCCTCGTGGTGCCCTGCCTATCCCCTAGGTGTCCCTGGGGGTGCCCTGGCTGTCCCTAGGGTGCCCTAGCTGTCCCCTAGGTGTCCCTGCGGGTGACCTGCCTGTCCCCTAGGTGTCCCTGGGGGTGCCCTGGCTGTCCCCAGGGTGCCCTGGCTGTGCCCTCGGTGTCTCTGTGGGTGCCCTGGCTGTCCCCAGGGTGCCATGGCTGTCCCCTAGGTGTCCCTGGGCGTGCTCTGCGTGTCCCCTAGGTGTCCTTGGGGGTGACCTGGCTGTCCCTAGGGTGCCCTGGCTGTGCCCTCAGTGTCTCTGGGAGTGCCCTGCCTGTCCCCTAGGCGTCCCTGGGGGTGCCCTGGGTGTCCCTGGGGGTGCCCTGGCTGTCCCCTACGTGTCCCTGGGGGTGCCCAGGGTGTCCCTGGGGGTGCCCTTGCTGTCCCTTAGCTGTCCCTGGGGATGCCCTGGGTGTCCCTGGGGTGCCTTGGCTGTCCCCTAGGTGTCCCTGGGGGTGCCCTGGCTGTCCCCTTGGTGTCCCTGGGGGTGCCCTGGCTGTCCCCTTTGTGTCCCTGGGGGTACCCTGGCTGTCCTTGGGGTGCTCTGGCTATCCCCTTGGTGTCCCTGGGGGTGCCCTGGGTGTCCCTGGGGTGCCCTGGGGGTCCTCTGCCTGTCCCCTAGGTGTCCCTGGGGGTGCCCTGCCTGTCCCCTAGGTGTTCCTGGGGGGGCCCTGGCTGTCCCCTCGTTGTCCCTGTGGGTGCCCTGCCTGTCCCCTAGGTGTTCCTGGGGGGGCCCTGGCTGTCCCCTAGGTGTCCCTGGGGGTGCCCTGGCTGTCCCCTAGGTGTCCCTGGGAGTGACCTGGGTGTCCCTGGGGTGCCCTGGCTGTCCCCTAAGTGTCCCTGGGGGGGCCCTGGCTGTCCCCTAGGTGTCCCTGAGGGTGCCCTGGCTGTCCCTGGGGTGCCCTGGCTGTCCCCTAGATGTCCCTGGAGGTCCCCTAGGTGTCCCTGGGTGTGCCCAGAGTGTCCCTGCGAGTGCCCTGGCTGTCCCCTAGGGGTCTCTGGGGGTGCCCTGCCTGTCCCCTAGGTGTCCCTGGGGGTGTCCTGGGTGTCCCTGGGGTGCCCTGGCTGTCCCCTGGGTGGCCCTGGGGGTGCCCTCGCTGTCCCTGGGGTGCCCTGGCTTTCCCCTAGGTGTCCCTGGGGGTCCCCTTGGTGTCCCTGGGGGTGCCCAGGGTGTCCCTGGAGGTGCCCTTGCTGTCCCCTTGGTCTCCCTAGGCGTGCCCTGGCTGTCCCTGGGGTGCTCTGGATGTCCCCTTGGTGTCCCTGGGGTGCCCTGGCTGTCCCCTTGGTGTCCCTGAGGGTGTCCTGGCTGTCCCTAGCGTGCCCTGGCTGTGCCCTAGGTGTCCCTGGGGGTGCCCTGGCTGTCCCTAGGGTGCCCTGGCTGTCACCTTGGTGTCCCTGGGGGTGCGCTGGTGTCCCTCGGGGTGCCCTGCCTATCCCCTAGGTGTCCCTGGGGGTGCCATGCCTGTCCCCTAGGTGTCCCTGGGGGTGCCCTGGCTGTCCCTAGGGTGCCCTAGCTGTCCCCTAGGTGTCCCTGGGGGTGACCTGCCTGTCCCCTAGGTGTCCCTGGGGGTGCCCTGGCTGTCCTCTAGGTGTCCCTGGGGGTGCCCTGGGTGTCCCTGGGGATGCCCTGGCTGTCCCCTAGGTGTCCCTGGGGGTGCCCTGGCTGTGCCCTCGGTTTCCCTGAGGGTGCCCTGGCTGTCCCTGGGGTGCCCTGGCTGTCCCCTAGGTGTCCCTGGGGGTGACCTGCCTGTCCCCTAGGTGTCCCTGGGGGTGCCCTGGCTGTCCCCAGGGTGCCCTGGCTGTGCCCTCGGTGTCTCTGGGAGTGCCCTGGCTGTCCCCAGGGTGCCATGGCTGTCCCCTAGGTGTCCCTGGGCGTGCTCTGCGTGTCCCCTAGGTGTCCTTGGGGGTGACCTGGCTGTCCCTAGGGTGCCCTGGCTGTGCCCTGAGTGTCTCTGGGAGTTCCCTGCCTGTCCCCTAGGTGTCCCTGGGGGTGCCCTGGGTGTCCCTGGGGTGCCCTGGCTGTCCCCTACGTGTCCCTGGGGTTGCCCAGGGTGTCCCTGGGGGTGCCCTTGCTGTCCCGTAGCTGTCCCTGGGGATGCCCTGGGTGTCCCTGGGGTGCCCTGGCTGTCCCCTAGGTGTCCCTGGGGGTGCCCTGGCTGTCCCCTAGGTTTCCCTGGGGGTGCCCTGGCTGTCCCCTCGGTGTCCCTGGGGGTGCCCTGCCTGTCCCCTAGGTGTTCCTGGGGGGGCCCTGGCTGTCCCCTAGGTGTCCCTGGGGGTGCCCTGGCTGTCCCCTAGGTGTCTCTGGGGGTGCCCTGGGTGTGCCTGGGGTGCCCTGGCTGTCCACTAGGTGTCCCTGGGGGTGCCCAGGGTGTCCCTGGGGATGCCCTGGCTGTCCCCTAGGTGTCCCTGGGGGTGCCCTGGCTGTCCTCTAGGTGTCCCTGGGGGTGCCCTGGGTGTCCCTGGGGATGCCCTGGCTGTCCCCTAGGTGTCCCTGGGGGTGCCCTGGCTGTGCCCTCGGTTTCCCTGAGGGTGCCCTGGCTGTCCCTAGGGTGCCCCGGCTGTGCCCTTGGTGTCCCTGGGGGTGCCCTGGCTGTCCCTCGGGTGCCCTGGCTGTCCCCAAGGTGTCCCTGTGGGTGCCCAGAGTGTCCCTGGGAGTGCCCTGGCTGTGCCCTCGGTGTCCCTGGGGGTGCCCTGAGTGTCCCTGGGGTGCCCTGGCTGACCCCAAGGTGTCCCTTGGGGTGCCCAG
The DNA here is from genome assembly GCF_029207755.1 of Chamaea fasciata. Classification (NCBI taxonomy): domain Eukaryota; kingdom Metazoa; phylum Chordata; class Aves; order Passeriformes; family Sylviidae; genus Chamaea; species Chamaea fasciata. The sequence continues at coordinate 62,486 of NW_027094416.1, forward strand.
AGTGTCCCTGGGAGGTCCCTGGCTGTCCCCTAGGGGTCTCTGGGGGTGCCCTGGCTGTTCCGTCAGTGTCCCTGGGGGTGCCCTGCCTGTCCCTTAGGTGTCCCTGGGGGTGCCCTGGCTGTCCCTAGGGTGCCCTGGCTGTGCCCTCGGTGTCTCTGGGGGTGCCCTGGGTGTCCCTGGGGGTGCCCTGGCTGTCCCTAGGGTGCCATGGCTGTCCCTAGGGTACCCTGGCTGTCCCCTCGGTGTCCCTGGGGGTGCCCTGGGTGTCCCTGGGGTGCCCTGGCTGTCCCCTAGGTGTCCCTGGGGGTGCCCAGGCTGTCCCCTAGGTGTCCCTGGAGGGGCCCTGGGTGTCCCTGGTGTGCCCTGGGGGTCCTCTGCCTGTCCCCTAGGTGTCCCTGGGGGTGCCCTGCCTGTCCCCTAGGTGTTCCTGGGGGGGCCCTGGCTGTCCCCTCGTTGTCCCTGGGGGTGCCCTGCCTGTCCCCTAGGTGTTCCTGGGGGGGCCCTGGCTGTCCCCTAGGTGTCCCTGAGGGTGCCCTGGCTGTCCCTGGGGTGCCCTGGCTGTCCCCTTTGTGTCCCTGGGGGTACCCTGGCTGTCCTTGGGGTGCTCTGGCTATCCCCTTGGTGTCCCTGGGGGTGCCCTGGGTGTCCCTGGGGTGCCCTGGGGGTCCTCTGCCTGTCCCCTAGGTGTCCCTGGGGGTGCCCTGCCTGTCCCCTAGGTGTTCCTGGGGGGGCCCTGGCTGTCCCCTCGTTGTCCCTGGGGGTGCCCTGCCTGTCCCCTAGGTGTTCCTGGGGGGGCCCTGGCTGTCCCCTAGGTGTCCCTGGGGGTGCCCTGGCTGTCCCCTAGGTGTCCCTGGGGGTGCCCTGGGTGTCCCTGGCGTGCCCTGGCTGTCTCCTAGGTGTCCCTGTGGGTGCCCTCCCTGTCCCTCGGAATGCCCTGGCTGTCCCCTAGGTGTCCCCTGGGGGTGACCTGGGTGTCCCTGGGGTGCCCTGGCTGTCCCCTAGGTGTCCCTGGGGGGGCCCTGGCTGTCCCCTAGGTGTCCCTGAGGGTGCCCTGGCTGTCCCTGGGGTGGCCCTGGCTGTCCCCCTAGGTGTCCCTGGGGGTGCCCTGGCTGTCCCTGGGGTGCCCTGGCTGTCCCCTAGATGTCCCTGGAGGTCCCCTAGGTGTCCCTGGGTGTGCCCAGAGTGTCCCTGCGAGTGCCCTGGCTGTCCCCTAGGGGTCTCTGGGGGTGCCCTGCCTGTCCCCTAGGTGTCCCTGGGGGTGTCCTGGCTGTCCCTGGGGTGCCCTGGCTGTCCCCTAGGTGTCCCCTGGGGGTCCCCTTGGTGTCCCTGGGGGTGCCCAGGGTGTCCCTGGAGGTGCCCTTGCTGTCCCCTAGGTCTCCCTAGGGGTGCCCCTGGCTGTCCCTGGGGTGCTCTGGATGTCCCCTTGGTGTCCCTGGGGTGCCCTGGCTGTCCCCTTGGTGTCCCTGAGGGTGTCCTGGCTGTCCCTAGCGTGCCCTGGCTGTGCCCTAGGTGTCCCTGGGGGTGCCCTGGCTGTCCCTAGGGTGCCCTGGCTGTCACCTTGGTGTCCCTGGGGGTGCGCTGGTGTCCCTCGGGGTGCCCTGCCTATCACCTAGGTGTCCCTGGGGGTGCCATGCCTGTCCCCTAGGTGTCCCTGGGGGGTGCCCTGGCTGTCCCTAGGGTGCCCTAGCTGTCCCCTAGGTGTCCCTGGGGGTGACCTGCCTGTCCCCCTAGGTGTCCCTGGGGGTGCCCCGGCTGTCCCCAGGGTGCCCTGGCTGTGCCCTCGGTGTCTCTGGGAGTGCCCTGGCTATCCCCAGGGTGCCATGGCTGTCCCCTAGGTGTCCCTGGGCGTGCTCTGCGTGTCCCCTAGGTGTCCTTGGGGGTGACCTGGCTGTCCCTAGGGTGCCCTGGCTGTGCCCTGAGTGTCTCTGGGAGTGCCCTGCCTGTCCCCTAGGTGTCCCTGGGGGTGCCCTGGGTGTCCCTGGGGTGCCCTGGCTGTCCCCTACGTGTCCCTGGGGTTGCCCAGGGTGTCCCTGGGGGTGCCCTTGCTGTCCCGTAGCTGTCCCTGGGGATGCCCTGGGTGTCCCTGGGGTGCCCTGGCTGTCCCCTAGGTGTCCCTGGGGGTGCCCTGGCTGTCCCCTAGGTTTCCCTGGGGGTGCCCTGGCTGTCCCCTCGGTGTCCCTGGGGGTGCCCTGCCTGTCCCCTAGGTGTTCCTGGGGGGGCCCTGGCTGTCCCCTAGGTGTCCCTGGGGGTGCCCTGGCTGTCCCCTAGGTGTCTCTGGGGGTGCCCTGGGTGTGCCTGGGGTGCCCTGGCTGTCCTCTAGGTGTCCCTGGGGGTGCCCTGGCTGTCCTCTAGGTGTCCCTGGGGGTGCCCTGGGTGTCCCTGGGGATGCCCTGGCTGTCCCCTAGGTGTCCCTGGGGGTGCCCTGGCTGTGCCCTCGGTTTCCCTGAGGGTGCCCTGGCTGTCCCTAGGGTGCCCCGGCTGTGCCCTTGGTGTCCCTGGGGGTGCCCTGGCTGTCCCTCGGGTGCCCTGGCTGTCCCCAAGGTGTCCCTGTGGGTGCCCAGAGTGTCCCTGGGAGTGCCCTGGCTGTGCCCTCGGTGTCCCTGGGGGTGCCCTGAGTGTCCCTGGGGTGCCCTGGCTGACCCCAAGGTGTCCCTTGGGGTGCCCAGAGTGTCCCTGGGAGGTCCCTGGCTGTCCCCTAGGGGTCTCTGGGGGTGCCCTGGCTGTTCCGTCAGTGTCCGTGGGGGTGCCCTGCCTGTCCCTTAGGTGTCCCTGGGGGTGCCCTGGCTGTCCCTAGGGTGCCCTGGCTGTGCCCTCGGTGTCTCTGGGGGTGCCCTGGGTGTCCCTGGGGGTGCCCTGGCTGTCCCTAGGGTGCCATGGCTGTCCCTAGGGTACCCTGGCTGTCCCCTCGGTGTCCCTGGGGGTGCCCTGGGTGTCCCTGGGGTGCCCTGGCTGTCCCCTAGGTGTCCCTGGGGGTGCCCAGGCTGTCCCCTAGGTGTTCCTGGAGGGGCCCTGGGTGTCCCTGGTGTGCCCTGGCTGTCCCTGGGGTGCCAGGGAGGTCCCCTACGTGTCCCTGGGGTGCCCTGGCTGTCCCCTAGGTGTCCCTGAGGGTGGCCTGGGTGTCCCTGGGGTGCCCTGCCTGTCCCCTAGGTGTCCCTGGGGGGGCCCTGGCTGTCCCCAAGGTGTCCCTGAGGGTGCCGTGGCTGTCCCTGGGGTGCCCTGGCTGTCCCCTAGGTGTCCCTGGGGGTGCCCTTGCTGTCCCTGCGGTGCCCTGGCTGACCCCTAGATGTCCCTGGAGGTCCCCTAGGTGTCCCTGGGGGTGCCCACAGTGTCCCTCCGAGTGCCCTGGCTGTCCCCTAGGGGTCTCTGGGGGTGCCCTGGCTGTCCCCTAGGTGTCCCTGGGGGTGCCCTGGGTGTCCCTGGGGTGCCCTGGCTCTCCCCTAGTTGTCCCTGCGGGTGCCCTGTGGGTCCCTGGGGTGCCCTGGGGGTGCCCTGGTGCCCCTGGGGGTGCCCTGGCTGTCCCCTAGGTGGCCCTTGGGGTGCCCTCGCTGTCCCTGGGGTGCCCTGGCTTTCCCCTAGGTGTCCCTGGGGGTCCCCTTGGTGTCCCTGAGGGTGTCCTGGCTGTCCCTAGGGTGCCCTGGCTGTGCCCTAGGTGTCCCTGGGGGTGCACTGGCTGTCCCTTGGGTGCCCTGGCTGTCACCTAGGTGTCCCTGGGGGTGCCCTGGCTGTCCCTGGAGTACCCTGGCTGTCCCCTAGGTGTCCCTGGGCGTGCCCTGCCTGTCCCTTAGGTGTCCCTGGGGGTGCCCTGGCTGTCCGCTAGGTGTCCCTGGGGGTGCCCTGCCTGTCCCCTAGGTGTCCCTGGGGGCGCCCTGGCTGTCCCTAGGGTGCCCTGGCTGTCCCCTCGGTGTCCCTGGGGGTGCCCTGCCTGTCCCCTAGGTGTCCCTGGGGGTGCCCTGCCTGTCCCCTAGGTTTTCCTGGGGGTGCCCTGGCTCTCCCCTCGGTGTCCCTGGTGGTGCCCTGCCTGTCCCCTAGGTGTTCCTGGGGGGGCCTTGGCTGTCCCCTAGGTGTCCCTGGGGTGCCCTGCCTGTCCCCTAGGTGTCCCTGGGGGTGCCCTGGCTGTCCCCTAGGTGTCCCTGGGGGTGCCCTGGGTGTCCCTGGGGTGCCCTGGCTGTCCCCTAGGTGTCCCTGGGGGTGCCCAGGGTGTCCCTGGGGATGCCCTGGCTGTCCCCTAGGTGTCCCTGGGGGTGCCCTGGGTGTCCCTGGCGGTGCCCTGGCTGTCCCTGGAGTGTCCTGGCTGTCCCCTAGGTGTCCCTGGGGGGGCCCTGGCTGTCCCCTAGGTGTCCCTGGGGGTGCCCTGCCTGTCCCCTAGGTGTCCCTGGGGGTGCCCTGGCTGTCCTCTAGGTGTCCCTGGGCGTGCCCTGGGTGTCCCTGGGGATGCCCTGGCTGTCCCCTAGGTGTCCCTGGGGGTGCCCTGGGTGTCCCTGTGGGGGCCCTGGCTGTCCCCTAGGTGTCCCTGGGGGTGCCCTGTCTGTGCCCTCGGTGTCCCTGAGGGTGCCCTGGCTGTCCCTAGGGTGCCCCGGCTGTGCCCTTGGTGTCCCTGGGGGTGCCCTGGCTGTCCCTCGGGTGCCCTGGCTGTCCCCTAGGTGTCCCTGGGGGTGCCCTGGGTGTCCCTGGGCTGCCCTGGCTGTCCCCAAGGCGTCCCTGTGGGCGCCCAGAGTGTCCCTGGGAGTGCCCTGGCTGTGCCCTCGGTGTCCCTGGAGGTGCCCTGGGTGTCCCTGGGGTGCCCTGGCTGACCCCAAGGTGTCCCTTGGGGTGCCCAGAGTGTCCCTGGGAGGTCCCTGGCTGTCCCCTAGGGGTCTCTGGGGGTGCCCTGGCTGTCCCGTCAGTGTCCCTGGGGGTGCCCTGCCTGTCCCTTAGGTGTCTCTGGGGGTGCCCTGGCTGTCCCTAGGGTGCCCTGGCTGTGCCCTCGGTGTCTCTGGGGGTGCCCTGGGTGTCCCTGGGGGTGCCCTGGCTGTCCCTAGGGTGCCATGGCTGTCCCTAGGGTACCCTGGCTGTCCCTTCGGTGTCCCTGGGGGTGCCCTGGGTGTCCCTGGGGTGCCCTGGCTGTCCCCTAGGTGTCCCTGGGGGTGCCCAGGCTGTCCCCTAGGTGTCCCTGGAGGGGCCCTGGGTGTCCCTGGGGTGCCCTGGCTGTCCCGTCAGTGTCCATGAGGGCGCCCTGGGTGTCCCTGGCGTGCCCTGGCTGTCTCCTAGGTGTCCCTGGGGGTGCCCTGGCTGTCCTCTAGGTGTCCCTGGGGTGCCCTGGGTGTCCCTGGCGTGCCCTGGCTGTCTCCTAGGTGTCCCTGGGGGTGCCCTGGCTGTCCTCTAGGTGTCCCTGGGGTGCCCTGGGTGTCCCTGGCGTGCCCTGGCTGTCCCCTAGGTGTCCCTGGGGGTGCCCTGGCTGTCCTCTAGGTGTCCCTTTGGGTGCCCTCCCTGTCCCTCGGGATGCCCTGGCTGTCCCCTAGGTGTCCCTGGGGGTGGCCGGGGTATCCCTGGGGTGCCCTGGCTGTCCCCTAGGTGTCCCTGGGGGTGCCCTGGCTGTCCCTGGAATGCCCTGGCTGTCCCCTAGATGTCCCTGGAGGTCCTATGGTGTCCCTGGGGGTGCCCAGAGTGTCCCTGCGAGTGCCCTGGCTGTCCCCTAGGGGTCTCCGGGGGTGCCCTGCCTGTCCCCTAGGTGTCCCTGGGGGTGTCCTGGCTGTCCCTGGGGGGGCCCTGGCTGTCCCCTAGGTGTCCCTGGGGGTGCCCTGGGTGTCCCTGGGGTGCCCTGGCTGTCCCCTAGGTGGCCCTGGGGGTGCCCTCGCTGTCCCTGGGGGTGCCCTGGCTGTCCCCTAGGTGTCTCTGGGGGTCCCCTTGGTGCCCCTGGGGGTGCCCAGGGTGTCCCTGGAGGTGCCCTTGCTGTCCCCTAGGTCTCCCTAGGGGTGCCCTGGCTGTCCCTGGGGTGCTCTGGATGTCCCCTTGGTGTCCCTGGGGGTGCCCTGGGTGTCCCTGGGGTGCCCTGGGGGTCCTCTGCCTGTCCCCTAGGTGTCCCTGGGGGTGCCCTGCCTGTCCCCTAGGTTTCCCTGGGGGTGCCCTGGGTGTGCCTGGGGTGCCCTGGCTGTCCCCTAGGTGTCCCTGTCGGTGCCCTCCCTGTCCCTCGGGATGCCCTGGCTGTCCGCTAGGTGTCCCTGGGGGTGACCTGGGTGTCCCTGGGGTGCCCTGGCTGTCCCCTATGTGTCCCTGGGGGGGCCCTGGCTGTCCCCTAGGTGTCCCTGAGGGTGCCCTGGCTGTCCCTGGGGTGCCCTGGCTGTCCCCTAGGTGTCCCTGGGGGTGCCCTGGCTGTCCCTGGGGTGCCCTGGCTGTCCCCTAGGTGTCCCTGGGGGTGCCCTGGGTGCCCCTGGGGGTGCCCTGGCTTTCCCTGGAGTGCCCTGGCTGTCCCCTAGATGTCCCTGGAGGTCCCCTAGGTGTCCCTGGGGGTGCCCAGGGTGTCCCTGGAGTGCCCTTGCTGTCCCCTAGGTCTCCCTAGGGGTGCCCTGGCTGTCCCTGGGGTGCTCTGGATGTCCCCTTGGTGTCCCTGGGGAGCCCTGGCTGTCCCCTTGGTGTCACTGAGGGTGTCCTGGCTGTCCCTAGCGTGCCCTGGCTGTGCCCTAGGTGTCCCTGGGGGTGCCCTGGCTGTCTCTAGGGTGCCCTGGCTGTCACCTTGGTGTCCCTGGGGGTGCGCTGGTGTCCCTCGGGGTGCCCTGCCTATCCCCTAGGTGTCCCTGGGGGTGACCTGCCTGTGCCCTAGGTGTCCCTGGGGGTGCCCTGGCTGTCCCCAGGGTGCCCTGGCTGTGCCCTCGGTGTCTCTGGGGGTGCCCTGGCTGTCCCCAGGGTGCCATGGCTGTCCCCTAGGTGTCCCTGGGGGTGCCCAGGGTGTCCCTGGGGATGCCCTGGCTGTCCCCTAGGTGTCCCTGGGGGTGCCCTGGGTGTCCCTGGGGGTGCCCTGGCTGTCCCTGGAGTGCCCTGGCTGTCCCCTAGGTGTCCCTGGGGGGGCCCTGGCTGTCCCCTAGGTGTCCCTGGGGGTGCCCTGCCTGTCCCCTAGGTGTCCCTGGGGGTGCCCTGGCTGTCCTCTAGGTGTCCCTGGGCGTGCCCTGGGTGTCCCTGGGGATGCCCTGGCTGTCCCCTAGGTGTCCCTGGGGGTGCCCTGGGTGTCCCTGTGGGGGCCCTGGCTGTCCCCTAGGTGTCCCTGGGGGTGCCCTGTCTGTGCCCTCGGTGTCCCTGAGGGTGCCCTGGCTGTCCCTAGGGTGCCCCGGCTGTGCCCTTGGTGTCCCTGGGGGTGCCCTGGCTGTCCCTCGGGTGCCCTGGCTGTCCCCTAGGTGTCCCTGGGGGTGCCCTGGGTGTCCCTGGGCTGCCCTGGCTGTCCCCAAGGTGTCCCTGGAGGTGCCCTGGGTGTCCCTGGGGCGCCCTGGCTGACCCCAAGGTGTCCCTTGGGGTGCCCAGAGTGTCCCTGGGAGGTCCCTGGCTGTCCCCTAGGTGTCCCTGGGGGTGCCCTGGGTGTCCCTGGGGTGCCCTGGCTGTCCCCTACGTGTCCCTGGGGTTGCCCAGGGTGTCCCTGGGGGTGCCCTTGCTGTCCCGTAGCTGTCCCTGGGGATGCCCTGGGTGTCCCTGGGGTGCCCTGGCTGTCCCCTAGGTGTCCCTGGGGGTGCCCTGGCTGTCCCCTAGGTTTCCCTGGGGGTGCCCTGGCTGTCCCCTCGGTGTCCCTGGGGGTGCCCTGCCTGTCCCCTAGGTGTTCCTGGGGGGGCCCTGGCTGTCCCCTAGGTGTCCCTGGGGGTGCCCTGGCTGTCCCCTAGGTGTCTCTGGGGGTGCCCTGGGTGTGCCTGGGGTGCCCTGGCTGTCCACTAGGTGTCCCTGGGGGTGCCCAGGGTGTCCCTGGGGATGCCCTGGCTGTCCCCTAGGTGTCCCTGGGGGTGCCCTGGCTGTCCTCTAGGTGTCCCTGGGGGTGCCCTGGGTGTCCCTGGGGATGCCCTGGCTGTCCCCTAGGTGTCCCTGGGGGTGCCCTGGCTGTGCCCTCGGTTTCCCTGAGGGTGCCCTGGCTGTCCCTAGGGTGCCCCGGCTGTGCCCTTGGTGTCCCTGGGGGTGCCCTGGCTGTCCCTCGGGTGCCCTGGCTGTCCCCAAGGTGTCCCTGTGGGTGCCCAGAGTGTCCCTGGGAGTGCCCTGGCTGTGCCCTCGGTGTCCCTGGGGGTGCCCTGAGTGTCCCTGGGGTGCCCTGGCTGACCCCAAGGTGTCCCTTGGGGTGCCCAGAGTGTCCCTGGGAGGTCCCTGGCTGTCCCCTAGGGGTCTCTGGGGGTGCCCTGGCTGTTCCGTCAGTGTCCCTGGGGGTGCCCTGCCTGTCCCTTAGGTGTCCCTGGGGGTGCCCTGGCTGTCCCTAGGGTGCCCTGGCTGTGCCCTCGGTGTCTCTGGGGGTGCCCTGGGTGTCCCTGGGGGTGCCCTGGCTGTCCCTAGGGTGCCATGGCTGTCCCTAGGGTACCCTGGCTGTCCCCTCGGTGTCCCTGGGGGTGCCCTGGGTGTCCCTGGGGTGCCCTGGCTGTCCCCTAGGTGTCCCTGGGGGTGCCCAGGCTGTCCCCTAGGTGTCCCTGGAGGGGCCCTGGGTGTCCCTGGTGTGCCCTGGGGGTCCTCTGCCTGTCCCCTAGGTGTCCCTGGGGGTGCCCTGCCTGTCCCCTAGGTGTTCCTGGGGGGGGCCCTGGCTGTCCCCTCGTTGTCCCTGGGGGTGCCCTGCCTGTCCCCTAGGTGTTCCTGGGGGGGCCCTGGCTGTCCCCTAGGTGTCCCTGAGGGTGCCCTGGCTGTCCCTGGGGTGCCCTGGCTGTCCCCTTTGTGTCCCTGGGGGTACCCTGGCTGTCCTTGGGGTGCTCTGGCTATCCCCTTGGTGTCCCTGGGGGTGCCCTGGGTGTCCCTGGGGTGCCCTGGGGGTCCTCTGCCTGTCCCCTAGGTGTCCCTGGGGGTGCCCTGCCTGTCCCCTAGGTGTTCCTGGGGGGGCCCTGGCTGTCCCCTCGTTGTCCCTGGGGGTGCCCTGCCTGTCCCCTAGGTGTTCCTGGGGGGGCCCTGGCTGTCCCCTAGGTGTCCCTGGGGGTGCCCTGGCTGTCCCCTAGGTGTCCCTGGGGGTGCCCTGGGTGTCCCTGGCGTGCCCTGGCTGTCTCCTAGGTGTCCCTGTGGGTGCCCTCCCTGTCCCTCGGGATGCCCTGGCTGTCCCCTAGGTGTCCCTGGGGGTGACCTGGGTGTCCCTGGGGTGCCCTGGCTGTCCCCTAGGTGTCCCTGGGGGGGCCCTGGCTGTCCCCTAGGTGTCCCTGAGGGTGCCCTGGCTGTCCCTGGGGTGCCCTGGCTGTCCCCTAGGTGTCCCTGGGGGTGCCCTGGCTGTCCCTGGGGTGCCCTGGCTGTCCCCTAGATGTCCCTGGAGGTCCCCTAGGTGTCCCTGGGTGTGCCCAGAGTGTCCCTGCGAGTGCCCTGGCTGTCCCCTAGGGGTCTCTGGGGGTGCCCTGCCTGTCCCCTAGGTGTCCCTGGGGGTGTCCTGGCTGTCCCTGGGGGTGCCCTGGCTGTCCCCTAGGTGTCCCTGGGGGTCCCCTTGGTGTCCCTGGGGGTGCCCAGGGTGTCCCTGGAGGTGCCCTTGCTGTCCCCTAGGTCTCCCTAGGGGTGCCCTGGCTGTCCCTGGGGTGCTCTGGATGTCCCCTTGGTGTCCCTGGGGTGCCCTGGCTGTCCCCTTGGTGTCCCTGAGGGTGTCCTGGCTGTCCCTAGCGTGCCCTGGCTGTGCCCTAGGTGTCCCTGGGGGTGCCCTGGCTGTCCCTAGGGTGCCCTGCCTGTCACCTTGGTGTCCCTGGGGGTGCGCTGGTGTCCCTCGGGGTGCCCTGCCTATCACCTAGGTGTCCCTGGGGGTGCCATGCCTGTCCCCTAGGTGTCCCTGGGGGTGCCCTGGCTGTCCCTAGGGTGCCCTAGCTGTCCCCTAGGTGTCCCTGGGGGTGACCTGCCTGTCCCCTAGGTGTCCCTGGGGGTGCCCCGGCTGTCCCCAGGGTGCCCTGGCTGTGCCCTCGGTGTCTCTGGGAGTGCCCTGGCTATCCCCAGGGTGCCATGGCTGTCCCCTAGGTGTCCCTGGGCGTGCTCTGCGTGTCCCCTAGGTGTCCTTGGGGGTGACCTGGCTGTCCCTAGGGTGCCCTGGCTGTGCCCTGAGTGTCTCTGGGAGTGCCCTGCCTGTCCCCTAGGTGTCCCTGGGGGTGCCCTGGGTGTCCCTGGGGTGCCCTGGCTGTCCCCTACGTGTCCCTGGGGTTGCCCAGGGTGTCCCTGGGGGTGCCCTTGCTGTCCCGTAGCTGTCCCTGGGGATGCCCTGGGTGTCCCTGGGGTGCCCTGGCTGTCCCCTAGGTGTCCCTGGGGGTGCCCTGGCTGTCCCCTAGGTTTCCCTGGGGGTGCCCTGGCTGTCCCCTCGGTGTCCCTGGGGGTGCCCTGCCTGTCCCCTAGGTGTTCCTGGGGGGGCCCTGGCTGTCCCCTAGGTGTCCCTGGGGGTGCCCTGGCTGTCCCCTAGGTGTCTCTGGGGGTGCCCTGGGTGTGCCTGGGGTGCCCTGGCTGTCCTCTAGGTGTCCCTGGGGGTGCCCTGGCTGTCCTCTAGGTGTCCCTGGGGGTGCCCTGGGTGTCCCTGGGGATGCCCTGGCTGTCCCCTAGGTGTCCCTGGGGGTGCCCTGGCTGTGCCCTCGGTTTCCCTGAGGGTGCCCTGGCTGTCCCTAGGGTGCCCCGGCTGTGCCCTTGGTGTCCCTGGGGGTGCCCTGGCTGTCCCTCGGGTGCCCTGGCTGTCCCCAAGGTGTCCCTGTGGGTGCCCAGAGTGTCCCTGGGAGTGCCCTGGCTGTGCCCTCGGTGTCCCTGGGGGTGCCCTGAGTGTCCCTGGGGTGCCCTGGCTGACCCCAAGGTGTCCCTTGGGGTGCCCAGAGTGTCCCTGGAGGTCCCTGGCTGTCCCCTAGGGGTCTCTGGGGGTGCCCTGGCTGTTCCGTCAGTGTCCGTGGGGGTGCCCTGCCTGTCCCTTAGGTGTCCCTGGGGGTGCCCTGGCTGTGCCCTCGGTGTCTCTGGGGGTGCCCTGGGTGTCCCTGGGGGTGCCCTGGCTGTCCCTAGGGTGCCATGGCTGTCCCTAGGGTACCCTGGCTGTCCCCTCGGTGTCCCTGGGGGTGCCCTGGGTGTCCCTGGGGTGCCCTGGCTGTCCCCTAGGTGTCCCTGGGGGTGCCCAGGCTGTCCCCTAGTGTTCCTGGAGGGGCCCTGGGTGTCCCTGGTGTGCCCTGGCTGTCCCTGGGGTGCCAGGGAGGTCCCCTACGTGTCCCTGGGTGCCCTGGCTGTCCCCTAGGTGTCCCTGAGGGTGGCCTGGGTGTCCCTGGGGTGCCCTGCCTGTCCCCTAGGTGTCCCTGGGGGGGCCCTGGCTGTCCCCAAGGTGTCCCTGAGGGTGCCGTGGCTGTCCCTGGGGTGCCCTGGCTGTCCCCTAGGTGTCCCTGGGGGTGCCCTTGCTGTCCCTGCGGTGCCCTGGCTGACCCCTAGATGTCCCTGGAGGTCCCCTAGGTGTCCCTGGGGGTGCCCACAGTGTCCCTCCGAGTGCCCTGGCTGTCCCCTAGGGGTCTCTGGGGGTGCCCTAGCTGTCCCCTAGGTGTCCCTGGGGGTGCCCTGGGTGTCCCTGGGGTGCCCTGGCTCTCCCCTAGTTGTCCCTGCGGGTGCCCTGTGGGTCCCTGGGGTGCCCTGGGGGTGCCCTGGTGCCCCTGGGGGTGCCCTGGCTGTCCCCTAGGTGGCCCTTGGGGTGCCCTCGCTGTCCCTGGGGTGCCCTGGCTTTCCCCTAGGTGTCCCTGGGGGTCCCCTTGGTGTCCCTGAGGGTGTCCTGGCTGTCCCTAGGGTGCCCTGGCTGTGCCCTAGGTGTCCCTGGGGGTGCACTGGCTGTCCCTTGGGTGCCCTGGCTGTCACCTAGGTGTCCCTGGGGGTGCCCTGGCTGTCCCTGGAGTACCCTGGCTGTCCCCTAGGTGTCCCTGGGCGTGCCCTGCCTGTCCCTTAGGTGTCCCTGGGGGTGCCCTGGCTGTCCGCTAGGTGTCCCTGGGGGTGCCCTGCCTGTCCCCTAGGTGTCCCTGGGGGCGCCCTGGCTGTCCCTAGGGTGCCCTGGCTGTCCCCTCGGTGTCCCTGGGGGTGCCCTGCCTGTCCCCTAGGTGTCCCTGGGGGTGCCCTGCCTGTCCCCTAGGTTTTCCTGGGGGTGCCCTGGCTCTCCCCTCGGTGTCCCTGGTGGTGCCCTGCCTGTCCCCTAGGTGTTCCTGGGGGGGCCTTGGCTGTCCCCTAGGTGTCCCTGGGGTGCCCTGCCTGTCCCCTAGGTGTCCCTGGGGGTGCCCTGGCTGTCCCCTAGGTGTCCCTGGGGGTGCCCTGGGTGTCCCTGGGGTGCCCTGGCTGTCCCCTAGGTGTCCCTGGGGGTGCCCAGGGTGTCCCTGGGGATGCCCTGGCTGTCCCCTAGGTGTCCCTGGGGGTGCCCTGGGTGTCCCTGGCGGTGCCCTGGCTGTCCCTGGAGTGTCCTGGCTGTCCCCTAGGTGTCCCTGGGGGGGCCCTGGCTGTCCCCTAGGTGTCCCTGGGGGTGCCCTGCCTGTCCCCTAGGTGTCCCTGGGGGTGCCCTGGCTGTCCTCTAGGTGTCCCTGGGCGTGCCCTGGGTGTCCCTGGGGATGCCCTGGCTGTCTCCTAGGTGTCCCTGGGGGTGCCCTGGGTGTCCCTGTGGGGGCCCTGGCTGTCCCCTAGGTGTCCCTGGGGGTGCCCTGTCTGTGCCCTCGGTGTCCCTGAGGGTGCCCTGGCTGTCCCTAGGGTGCCCCGGCTGTGCCCTTGGTGTCCCTGGGGGTGCCCTGGCTGTCCCTCGGGTGCCCTGGCTGTCCCCTAGGTGTCCCTGGGGGTGCCCTGGGTGTCCCTGGGCTGCCCTGGCTGTCCCCAAGGCGTCCCTGTGGGCGCCCAGAGTGTCCCTGGGAGTGCCCTGGCTGTGCCCTCGGTGTCCCTGGAGGTGCCCTGGGTGTCCCTGGGGTGCCCTGGCTGACCCCAAGGTGTCCCTTGGGGTGCCCAGAGTGTCCCTGGGAGGTCCCTGGCTGTCCCCTAGGGGTCTCTGGGGGTGCCCTGGCTGTCCCGTCAGTGTCCCTGGGGGTGCCCTGCCTCTCCCTTAGGTGTCTCTGGGGGTGCCCTGGCTGTCCCTAGGGTGCCCTGGCTGTGCCCTCGGTGTCTCTGGGGGTGCCCTGGGTGTCCCTGGGGGTGCCCTGGCTGTCCCTAGGGTGCCATGGCTGTCCCTAGGGTACCCTGGCTGTCCCTTCGGTGTCCCTGGGGGTGCCCTGGGTGTCCCTGGGGTGCCCTGGCTGTCCCCTAGGTGTCCCTGGGGGTGCCCAGGCTGTCCCCTAGGTGTCCCTGGAGGGGCCCTGGGTGTCCCTGGGGTGCCCTGGCTGTCCCGTCAGTGTCCATGAGGGCGCCCTGGGTGTCCCTGGCGTGCCCTGGCTGTCTCCTAGGTGTCCCTGGGGGTGCCCTGGCTGTCCTCTAGGTGTCCCTGGGGTGCCCTGGGTGTCCCTGGCGTGCCCTGGCTGTCTCCTAGGTGTCCCTGGGGGTGCCCTGGCTGTCCTCTAGGTGTCCCTGGGGTGCCCTGGGTGTCCCTGGCGTGCCCTGGCTGTCCCCTAGGTGTCCCTGGGGGTGCCCTGGCTGTCCTCTAGGTGTCCCTTTGGGTGCCCTCCCTGTCCCTCGGGATGCCCTGGCTGTCCCCTAGGTGTCCCTGGGGGTGGCCGGGGTATCCCTGGGGTGCCCTGGCTGTCCCCTAGGTGTCCCTGGGGGTGCCCTGGCTGTCCCTGGAATGCCCTGGCTGTCCCCTAGATGTCCCTGGAGGTCCTATGGTGTCCCTGGGGGTGCCCAGAGTGTCCCTGCGAGTGCCCTGGCTGTCCCCTAGGGGTCTCCGGGGGTGCCCTGCCTGTCCCCTAGGTGTCCCTGGGGGTGTCCTGGCTGTCCCTGGGGGGGCCCTGGCTGTCCCCTAGGTGTCCCTGGGGGTGCCCTGGGTGTCCCTGGGGTGCCCTGGCTGTCCCCTAGGTGGCCCTGGGGGTGCCCTCGCTGTCCCTGGGGGTGCCCTGGCTGTCCCCTAGGTGTCTCTGGGGGTCCCCTTGGTGCCCCTGGGGGTGCCCAGGGTGTCCCTGGAGGTGCCCTTGCTGTCCCCTAGGTCTCCCTAGGGGTGCCCTGGCTGTCCCTGGGGTGCTCTGGATGTCCCCTTGGTGTCCCTGGGGGTGCCCTGGGTGTCCCTGGGGTGCCCTGGGGGTCCTCTGCCTGTCCCCTAGGTGTCCCTGGGGGTGCCCTGCCTGTCCCCTAGGTTTCCCTGGGGGTGCCCTGGGTGTGCCTGGGGTGCCCTGGCTGTCCCCTAGGTGTCCCTGTCGGTGCCCTCCCTGTCCCTCGGGATGCCCTGGCTGTCCGCTAGGTGTCCCTGGGGGTGACCTGGGTGTCCCTGGGGTGCCCTGGCTGTCCCCTATGTGTCCCTGGGGGGGCCCTGGCTGTCCCCTAGGTGTCCCTGAGGGTGCCCTGGCTGTCCCTGGGGTGCCCTGGCTGTCCCCTAGGTGTCCCTGGGGGTGCCCTGGCTGTCCCTGGGGTGCCCTGGCTGTCCCCTAGGTGTCCCTGGGGGTGCCCTGGGTGCCCCTGGGGGTGCCCTGGCTTTCCCTGGAGTGCCCTGGCTGTCCCCTAGATGTCCCTGGAGGTCCCCTAGGTGTCCCTGGGGGTGCCCAGGGTGTCCCTGGAGTGCCCTTGCTGTCCCCTAGGTCTCCCTAGGGGTGCCCTGGCTGTCCCTGGGGTGCTCTGGATGTCCCCTTGGTGTCCCTGGGGAGCCCTGGCTGTCCCCTTGGTGTCACTGAGGGTGTCCTGGCTGTCCCTAGCGTGCCCTGGCTGTGCCCTAGGTGTCCCTGGGGGTGCCCTGGCTGTCTCTAGGGTGCCCTGGCTGTCACCTTGGTGTCCCTGGGGGTGCGCTGGTGTCCCTCGGGGTGCCCTGCCTATCCCCTAGGTGTCCCTGGGGCTGACCTGCCTGTGCCCTAGGTGTCCCTGGGGGTGCCCTGGCTGTCCCCAGGGTGCCCTGGCTGTGCCCTCGGTGTCTCTGGGGGTGCCCTGGCTGTCCCCAGGGTGCCATGGCTGTCCCCTAGGTGTCCCTGGGGGTGCCCAGGGTGTCCCTGGGGATGCCCTGGCTGTCCCCTAGGTGTCCCTGGGGGTGCCCTGGGTGTCCCTGGGGGTGCCCTGGCTGTCCCTGGAGTGCCCTGGCTGTCCCCTAGGTGTCCCTGGGGGGGCCCTGGCTGTCCCCTAGGTGTCCCTGGGGGTGCCCTGCCTGTCCCCTAGGTGTCCCTGGGGGTGCCCTGGCTGTCCTCTAGGTGTCCCTGGGCGTGCCCTGGGTGTCCCTGGGGATGCCCTGGCTGTCCCCTAGGTGTCCCTGGGGGTGCCCTGGGTGTCCCTGTGGGGGCCCTGGCTGTCCCCTAGGTGTCCCTGGGGGTGCCCTGTCTGTGCCCTCGGTGTCCCTGAGGGTGCCCTGGCTGTCCCTAGGGTGCCCCGGCTGTGCCCTTGGTGTCCCTGGGGGTGCCCTGGCTGTCCCTCGGGTGCCCTGGCTGTCCCCTAGGTGTCCCTGGGGGTGCCCTGGGTGTCCCTGGGCTGCCCTGGCTGTCCCCAAGGTGTCCCTGGAGGTGCCCTGGGTGTCCCTGGGGTGCCCTGGCTGACCCCAAGGTGTCCCTTGGGGTGCCCAGAGTGTCCCTGGGAGGTCCCTGGCTGTCCCCTAGGGGTCTCTGGGGGTGCCCTGGCTGTCCCGTCAGTGTCCCTGGGGGTGCCCTGCCTGTCCCTTAGGTGTCCCTGGAAGTGCCCTGGCTGTCCCTAGGGTGCCCTGGCTGTGCCCTCGGTGTCCCTGGGGGTGCCCTGGCCGTCCCTAGGGTGCCATGGCTGTCCCTAGGGTACCCTGGCTGTCCCCTCGGTGTCCCTGGGGGTGCCCTGGGTGTCCCTGGGGTGCCCTGGCTGTCCCCTACATGTCCCTGGGGGTGCCAAGGGTGTCCCTGGGGGTGCCCTTGCTGTCCCGTAGCTGTCCCTGGGGATGCCCTGGGTCTCCCTGGGGTGCCCTGGCTGTCCCCTAGGTGTCCCTGGGGGTGCCCTGGCTGTCCCCTAGGTTTCCCTGGGGGTGCCCTGGCTGTCCCCTCGGTGTCCCTGGGAGTGCCCTGCCTGTCCCCTAGGTGTTCCTGGGGGGGCCCTGGCTGTCCCCTAGGTGTCCCTGGGGGTGCCCTGGCTGTCCCCTAGGTGTCCCTGGGGGTGCCCTGGGTGTGCCTGGGGTGCCCTGCCTGTCCCCTAGGTGTCCCTGGGGGTGCCCTGGCTGTCCCCTAGGTGTCCTTGGGGGGTGCCCTGGGTGTGCCTGGGGTGCCCTGGCTGTCCCCTAGGTGTCCCTGGGGGTGCCCAGGGTGTCCCTGGGGGTGCCCCTGCTGTCCCGTAGCTGTCCCTGGGGATGCCCTGGGTGTCCCTGGGGTGCCCTGGCTGTCCCCTAGGTGTCCCTGGGGGTGCCCTGGCTGTCCCCTAGGTTTCCCTGGGGGTGCCCTGGCTGTCCCCTCGGTGTCCCTGGGAGTGCCCTGCCTGTCCCCTAGGTGTTCCTGGGGGGGCCCTGGCTGTCCCCTAGGTGTCCCTGGGGGTGCCCTGGCTGTCCCCTAGGTGTCCCTGGGGGTGCCCTGGGTGTACCCTAGGTGTCTCTGGGGGTGCCCTGGGTGTGCCTGGGGTGCCCTGGCTGTCCCCTAGGTGTCCCTGGGGGTGCCCAGGGTGTCCCTGGGGATGCCCTGGCTGTCCCCTAGGTGTCCCTGGGGGTGCCCTGGGTGTCCCTGGGGGTGCCCTGGCTGTCCCTGGAGTGCCCTGGCTGTCCCCTAGGTGTCCCTGGGGGTGCCCTGGCTGTCCCCTTGGTGTACCTGGGGGTGCCCTGGATGTCCCCTAGGTGTCCCTGGGGGTGCCCTGGGTGTGCCTGGGGTGCCCTGCCTGTCCCCTAGGTGTCCCTGGGGGTGCCCAGGGCGTCCCTGGGGGTGCCCTTGCTGTCCCGTAGCTGTCCCTGTGGGTGCCCTGGGTGTCCCTGGGGTGCCCTGGCTGTCCCCTAGGTGTCCCTGGGGGTGCCCTGGCTGTCCCCTTGGTGTACCTGGGGGTGCCCTGGCTGTCCCCTTTGTGTCCCTGGGGGTACCCTGGCTGTCCTTGGAATGCTCTGGCTGTCCCCTTGGTGTCCCTAGGGGTGCCCTGGGTGTCCCTTGGGTGCCCTGGGGGTCCTCTGCCTGTCCCCTAGGTGTCCCTGGGGGTGCCCTGCCTGTCCCCTAGGTGTCCCTGGGGGTGCCCTGGCTGTCCCCTCGGTGTCCCTGGGGGTGCCCTGGCTGTCCCCTAGGTGTCCCTGGGGGTGCCCTGCCTGTCCCCTAGGTTTCCCTGGGGGTGCCCTGGCTCTCCCCTCGGTGTCCCTGGGGGTGCCCTGCCTGTCCCCTAGGTGTTCCTGGGGGGGCCCTGGCTGTCCCCTAGGTGTCCCTGGGAGTGCCCTGCCTGTCCCCTCGGTGTCCCTGGGGGTGCCCTGGGTGTCCCTGGGGTGCCCTGGCTGTCCCCTAGGTGTCCCTGGGGGTTCCCAGGGTGTTTCTGGGGTGCCCTGGCTGTCCCCTAGGTGTCCCTGGGGGTGCCCTGGCTGTCCCCTAGGTTTCCCTGGGGGTGCCCTGGCTGTCCCCTCGGTGTCCCTGGGAGTGCCCTGCCTGTCCCCTAGGTGTTCCTGGGGGGGCCCTGGCTGTCCCCTAGGTGTCCCTGGGGGTGCCCTGGCTGTCCCCTAGGTGTCTCTGGGGGTGCCCTGGGTGTGCCTGGGGTGCCCTGTCTGTCCCCTAGGTGTCCCTGGGGGTGCCCTGGGTGTCCCTGGGGATGCCCTGGCTGTCCCCTAGGTGTCCCTGGGGGTGCCCTGGGTGTCCCTGGGGGTGCCCTGGCTGTCCCTGGAGTGCCCTGGCTGTCCCCTAGGTGTCCCTGGGGGGGCCCTGGCTGTCCCCTAGGTGTCCCTGGGCGTGCCCTGGCTGTCCTCTAGGTGTCCCTGGGGGTGCCCTGGGTGTCCCTGGGGATGCCCTGGCTGTCCCCTAGGTGTCCCTGGGGGTGCCCTGGGTGTGTCTGGGGGGGCCCTGGCTGTCCCCTAGGTGTCCCTGGGGGTGCCCTGGCTGTGCCCTCGGTTTCCCTGAGGGTGCCCTGGCTGTCCCTAGGGTGCCCCGGCTGTGCCCTTGGTGTCCCTGGGGGTGCCCTGGCTGTCCCTCGGGTGCCCCGGCTGTGCCCTTGGTGTCCCTGGGGGTGCCCTGGCTGTCCCTAGGGTGCCCCGGCTGTGCCCTTGGTGTCCCTGGGCGTGCCCTGGCTGTCCTCTAGGTGTCCCTCGGGGTGCCCTGGGTGTCCCTGGGCTGCCCTGGCTGTCCCCAAGGTGTCCCTGTGGGTGCCCAGAGTGTCCCTGGGAGTGCCCTGGCTGTGCCCTCGGTGTCCCTGGGGGTGCCCTGGGTGTCCCTGGGGTGCCCTGGCTGACCCCAAGGTGTCCCTTGGGGTGCCCAGAGTGTCCCTGGGAGGTCCCTGGCTGTCCCCTAGGGGTCTCTGGGGGTGCCCTGGCTGTTCCGTCAGTGTCCCTGGGGGTGCCCTGCCTGTCCCTTAGGTGTCCCTGGGGGTGCCCTGGCTGTCCCTAGGGTGCCCTGGCTGTGCCCTCGGTGTCTCTGGGGGTGCCCTGGGTGTCCCTGGGGGTGCCCTGGCTGTCCCTAGGGTGCCATGGCTGTCCCTATGGTACCCTGGCTGTCCCCTCGGTGTCCCTGGGGGTGCCCTGGGTGTCCCTGGGGTGCCCTGGCTGTCCCCTAGGTGTCCCTGGGGGTGCCCAGGGTGTCCCTGGGGTGCCCTGGCTGTCCCCTACGTGTCCCTGGGGGTGCCCAGGGTGTCCCTGGGGTGCCCTGGCTGTCCCGTAGCTGTCCCTGGGGATGCCCTGGGTGTCCCTGGGGTGCCCTGGCTGTCCCCTAGGTGTCCCTGGGGGTGCCCTGGCTGTCCCCTAGGTTTCCCTGGGGGTGCCCTGGCTGTCCCCTCGGTGTCCCTGGGAGTGCCCTGCCTGTCCCCTAGGTGTTCCTGGGGGGGCCCTGGCTGTCCCCTAGGTGTCCCTGGGGGTGCCCTGGCTGTCCCCTAGGTGTCTCTGGGGGTGCCCTGGGTGTGCCTGGGGTGCCCTGGCTGTCCCCTAGGTGTCCCTGGGGGTGCCCTGGGTGTCCCTGGGGATGCCCTGGCTGTCCCCTAGGTGTCCCTGGGGGTGCCCTGGGTGTCCCTGGGGGTGCCCTGGCTGTCCCTGGAGTGCCCTGGCTGTCCCCTAGGTGTCCCTGGGGGGGCCCTGGCTGTCCCCTAGGTGTCCCTGGGCGTGCCCTGGCTGTCCTCTAGGTGTCCCTGGGGGTGCCCTGGGTGTCCCTGGGGATGCCCTGGCTGTCCCCTAGGTGTCCCTGGGGGTGCCCTGGGTGTGTCTGGGGGGGCCCTGGCTGTCCCCTAGGTGTCCCTGGGGGTGCCCTGGCTGTGCCCTCGGTTTCCCTGAGGGTGCCCTGGCTGTCCCTAGGGTGCCCCGGCTGTGCCCTTGGTGTCCCTGGGGGTGCCCTGGCTGTCCCTCGGGTGCCCTGGCTGTCCTCTAGGTGTCCCTCGGGGTGCCCTGGGTGTCCCTGGGCTGCCCTGGCTGTCCCCAAGGTGTCCCTGTGGGTGCCCAGAGTGTCCCTGGGAGTGCCCTGGCTGTGCCCTCGGTGTCCCTGGGGGTGCCCTGGGTGTCCCTGGGGTGCCCTGGCTGACCCCAAGGTGTCCCTTGGGGTGCCCAGAGTGTCCCTGGGAGGTCCCTGGCTGTCCCCTAGGGGTCTCTGGGGGTGCCCTGGCTGTTCCGTCAGTGTCCCTGGGGGTGCCCTGCCTGTCCCTTAGGTGTCCCTGGGGGTGCCCTGGCTGTCCCTAGGGTGCCCTGGCTGTGCCCTCGGTGTCTCTGGGGGTGCCCTGGGTGTCCCTGGGGGTGCCCTGGCTGTCCCTAGGGTGCCATGGCTGTCCCTATGGTACCCTGGCTGTCCCCTCGGTGTCCCTGGGGGTGCCCTGGGTGTCCCTGGGGTGCCCTGGCTGTCCCCTAGGTGTCCCTGGGGGTGCCCAGGCTGTCCCCTAGGTGTCCCTGGAGGGGCCCTGGGTGTCCCTGGGGTGCCCTGGCTGTCCCTGGGGTGCCAGGGAGGTCCCCTACGTGTCCCTGGGGTGCCCTGGCTGTCCCGTCAGTGTCCATGAGGGTGCCCTGGGTGTCCCTGGCGTGCCCTGGCTGTCTCCTAGGTGTCCCTGGGGGTGCCCTGGCTGTCCTCTAGGTGCCCCTGGGGTGCCCTGGGTGTCCCTGGCGTGCCCTGCCTGTCCCCTAGGTGTTCCTGGCGGTGCCCTGGCTGTTCTCAAGGTGTCCCTTTGGGTTCCCTCCCTGTCCCTCGGGATGCCCTGGCTGTCCCCTAGGTGTCCCTGGGGGTGGCCTGGGTGTCCCTGGGGGTGCCCTGGCTGTCCCTAGGGTGCCCTGGCTGTCCCCTAGGTGTTCCTGGGGGTGCCCTGGCTGTCCCCTAGGTTTCCCTGGGGGTGCCCTGGCTGTCCCCTCGGTGTCCCTGGGAGTGCCCTGCCTGTCCCCTAGGTGTTCCTGGGGGGGCCCTGGCTGTCCCCTAGGTGTCCTTGGGGGGTGCCCTGGGTGTGCCTGGGGTGCCCTGCCTGTCCCCTAGGTGTCCCTGGGGGTGCCCTGGCTGTGCCCTAGGTGTCCCTGGGGGTGCCCTGGGTGTGCCTGGGGTGCCCTGCCTGTCCCCTAGGTGTCCCTGGGGGTGCCCTGGCTGTCCCCTAGGTGTCCTTGGGGGGTGCCCTGGGTGTGCCTGGGGTGCCCTGGCTGTCCCCTAGGTGTCCCTGGGGGTGCCCAGGGTGTCCCTGGGGGTGCCCCTGCTGTCCCGTAGCTGTCCCTGGGGATGCCCTGGGTGTCCCTGGGGTGCCCTGGCTGTCCCCTAGGTGTCCCTGGGGGTGCCCTGGCTGTCCCCTAGGTTTCCCTGGGGGTGCCCTGGCTGTCCCCTCGGTGTCCCTGGGAGTGCCCTGCCTGTCCCCTAGGTGTTCCTGGGGGGGCCCTGGCTGTCCCCTAGGTGTCCCTGGGGGTGCCCAGGGTGTCCCTGGGGATGCCCTGGCTGTCCCCTAGGTGTCCCTGGGGGTGCCCTGGGTGTCCCTGGGGGTGCCCTGGCTGTCCCTGGAGTGCCCTGGCTGTCCCCTAGGTGTCCCTGGGGGTGCCCTGGCTGTCCCCTTGGTGTACCTGGGGGTGCCCTGGATGTCCCCTAGGTGTCCCTGGGGGTGCCCTGGGTGTGCCTGGGGTGCCCTGCCTGTCCCCTAGGTGTCCCTGGGGGTGCCCAGGGCGTCCCTGGGGGTGCCCTTGCTGTCCCGTAGCTGTCCCTGGGGGTGCCCTGGGTGTCCCTGGGGTGCCCTGGCTGTCCCCTAGGTGTCCCTGGGGGTGCCCTGGCTGTCCCCTTGGTGTACCTGGGGGTGCCCTGGCTGTCCCCTTTGTGTCCCTGGGGGTACCCTGGCTGTCCTTGGAATGCTCTGGCTGTCCCGTTGGTGTCCCTAGGGGTGCCCTGGGTGTCCCTTGGGTGCCCTGGGGGTCCTCTGCCTGTCCCCTAGGTGTCCCTGGGGGTGCCCTGCCTGTCCCCTAGGTGTCCCTGGGGGTGCCCTGGCTGTCCCCTCGGTGTCCCTGGGGGTGCCCTGGCTGTCCCCTTGGTGTACCTGGGGGTGCCCTGGCTGTCCCCTTTGTGTCCCTGGGGGTACCCTGGCTGTCCTTGGAATGCTCTGGCTGTCCCCTTGGTGTCCCTAGGGGTGCCCTGGGTGTCCCTTGGGTGCCCTGGGGGTCCTCTGCCTGTCCCCTAGGTGTCCCTGGGGGTGCCCTGCCTGTCCCCTAGGTGTCCCTGGGGGTGCCCTGCCTGTCCCCTAGGTGTCCCTGGGGGTGCCCTGCCTGTCCCCTAGGTTTCCCTGGGGGTGCCCTGGCTCTCCCCTCGGTGTCCCTGGGGGTGCCCTGCCTGTCCCCTAGGTGTTCCTGGGGGGGCCCTGGCTGTCCCCTAGGTGTCCCTGGGAGTGCCCTGCCTGTCCCCTCGGTGTCCCTGGGGGTGCCCTAGGTGTCCCTGGGGTGCCCTGGCTGTCCCCTAAGTGTCCCTGGGGGTGCCCAGGGTGTCCCTGGGGTGCCCTGGCTGTCCCCTACGTGTCCCTGGGGGTGCCCAGGGTGTCCCTGGGGGTGCCCTTGCTGTCCCGTAGCTGTCCCTGGGGATGCCCTGGGTGTCCCTGGGGTGCCCTGGCTGTCCCCTAGGTGTCCCTGGGGGTGCCCTGGCTGTCCCCTAGGTTTCCCTGGGGGTGCCCTGGCTGTCCCCTCGGTGTCCCTGGGAGTGCCCTGCCTGTCCCCTAGGTGTTTCTGGGGGGGCCCTGGCTGTCCCCTAGGTGTCCCTGGGGGTGCCCTGGCTGTCCCCTAGGTGTCTCTGGGGGTGCCCTGGGTGTGCCTGGGGTGCCCTGGCTGTCCCCTAGGTGTCCCTGGGGGTGCCCAGGGTGTCCCTGGGGATGCCCTGGCTGTCCCCTAGGTGTCCCTGGGGGTGCCCTGGGTGTCCCTGGGGGTGCCCTGGCTGTCCCTGGAGTGCCCTGGCTGTCCCCTAGGTGTCCCTGGGGGGGCCCTGGCTGTCCCCTAGGTGTCCCTGGGGGTGCCCTGCCTGTCCCCTAGGTGTCCCTGGGCGTGCTCTGGCTGTCCTCTAGGTGTCCCTGGGGGTGCCCTGGGTGTCCCTGGGGATGCCCTGGCTGTCCCCTAGGTGTCCCTGGGGGTGCCCTGGGTGTGTCTGGGGGGGCCCTGGCTGTCCCCTAGGTGTCCCTGGGGGTGCCCTGGCTGTGCCCTCGGTTTCCCTGAGGGTGCCCTGGCTGTCCCTATGGTGCCCCGGCTGTGCCCTTGGTGTCCCTGGGGGTGCCCTGGCTGTCCCTCGGGTGCCCTGGCTGTCCTCTAGGCGTCCCTCGGGGTGCCCTGGGTGTCCCTGGGCTGCCCTGGCTGTCCCCAAGGTGTCCCTGTGGGTGCCCAGAGTGTCCCTGGGAGTGCCCTGGCTGTGCCCTCGGTGTCCCTGGGGGTGCCCTGGGTGTCCCTGGGGTGCCCTGGCTGACCCCAAGGTGTCCCTTGGGGTGCCCAGAGTGTCCCTGGGAGGTCCCTGGCTGTCCCCTAGGGGTCTCTGGGGGTGCCCTGGCTGTTCCGTCAGTGTCCCTGGGGGTGCCCTGCCTGTCCCTTAGGTGTCCCTGGGGGTGCCCTGGCTGTCCCTAGGGTGCCATGGCTGTCCCTAGGGTACCCTGGCTGTCCCCTCGGTGTCCCTGGGGGTGCCCTGGGTGTCCCTGGGGTGCCCTGGCTGTCCCCTAGGTGTCCCTGGGGGTGCCCAGGCTGTCCCCTAGGTGTCCCTGGAGGGGCCCTGGGTGTCCCTGGGGTGCCCTGGCTGTCCCTGGGGTGCCAGGGAGGTCCCCTACGTGTCCCTGGGGTGCCCTGGCTGTCCCGTCAGTGTCCATGAGGGTGCCCTGGGTGTCCCTGGCGTGCCCTGGCTGTCTCCTAGGTGTCCCTGGGGGTGCCCTGGCTGTCCTCTAGGTGTCCCTGGGGTGCCCTGGGTGTCCCTGGCGTGCCCTGCCTGTCCCCTAGGTGTTCCTGGGGGTGCCCTGGCTGTTCTCTAGGTGTCCCTTTGGGTTCCCTCCCTGTCCCTCGGGATGCCCTGGCTGTCCCCTAGGTGTCCCTGGGGGTGGCCTGGGTGTCCCTGGTGTGCCCTGGCTGTCCCCTAGGTGTCCCTGGGGGGGCCCTGGCTGTCCCCAAGGTGTCCCTGAGGGTGCCGTGGCTGTCCCTGGGGTGCCCTGGCTGTCCCCTAGGTGTCCCTGGGGGTGCCCTCGCTGTCCCTGGGGTGCCCTGGCTTTCCCCTAGGTGTCCCTGGGGGTCCCCTTGGTGTCCCTGAGGGTGTCCTGGCTGTCCCTAGGGTGCCCTGGCTGTGCCCTAGGTGTCCCTGGGGGTGCACTGGCTGTCCCTTGGGTGCCCTGGCTGTCACCTAGGTGTCCCTGGGGGTGCCCTGGCTGTCCCTGGAGTGCCCTGGCTGTCCCCTAGGTGTCCCTGGGCGTGCCCTGGCTGTCCCTTAGGTGTCCCTGGGGGTGCCCTGGGTGTCCCTGTGGGGGCCCTGGCTGTCACCTAGGTGTCCCTGGGGGTGCCCTGTCTGTGCCCTCGGTGTCCCTGAGGGTGCCCTGGCTGTCCCTAGGGTGCCCCGGCTGTGCCCTTGGTGTCCCTGGGGGTGCCCTGGCTGTCCCTCGGGTGCCCTGGCTGTCCCCTAGGTGTCCCTGGGGGTGCCCTGGGTGTCCCTGGGCTGCCCTGGCTGTCCCCAAGGTGTCCCTGGAGGTGCCCAGAGTGTCCCTGGGAGGTCCCTGGCTGTCCCTAGGGTACCCTGGCTGTCCCCTCGGTGTCCCTGGGGGTGCCCTGGGTGTCCCTGGGGTGCCCTGGCTGTCCCCTAGGTGTCCCTGGGGGTGCCCAGGGTGTCCCTGGGGTGCCCTGGCTGTCCCCTACGTGTCCCTGGGGGTGCCCTGGCTGTCCCCTAGGTGTCCCTGGGGGTGCCCTGGCTGTCCCCTAGGTTTCCCTGGGGGTGCCCTGGCTGTCCCCTCGGTGTCCCTGGGAGTGCCCTGCCTGTCCCCTAGGTGTTCCTGGGGGGGCCCTGGCTGTCCCCTAGGTGTCCCTGGGGGTGCCCTGGCTGTCCCCTAGGTGTCCCTGGGGGTGCCCTGGGTGTGCCTGGGGTGCCCTGCCTGTCCCCTAGGTGTCCCTGGGGGTGCCCTGGCTGTCCCCTAGGTGTCTCTGGGGGTGCCCTGGGTGTGCCTGGGGTGCCCTGGCTGTCCCCTAGGTGTCCCTGGGGGTGCCCAGGGTGTCCCTGGGGGTGCCCTTGCTGTCCCGTAGCTGTCCCTGGGGATGCCCTGGGTGTCCCTGGGGTGCGCTGGCTGTCCCCTAGGTGTCCCTGGGGGTGCCCTGGCTGTCCCCTAGGTTTCCCTGGGGGTGCCCTGGCTGTCCCCTCGGTGTCCCTGGGAGTGCCCTGCCTGTCCCCTAGGTGTTCCTGGGGGGGCCCTGGCTGTCCCCTAGGTGTCCCTGGGGGTGCCCTGGCTGTCCCCTAGGTGTCCCTGGGGGTGCCCTGGGTGTGCCTGGGGTGCCCTGCCTGTCCCCTAGGTGTCCCTGGGGGTGCCCTGGCTGTCCCCTAGGTGTCTCTGGGGGTGCCCTGGGTGTGCCTGGGGTGCCCTGGCTGTCCCCTAGGTGTCCCTGGGGGTGCCCAGGGTGTCCCTGGGGATGCCCTGGCTGTCCCCTAGGTGTCCCTGGGGGTGCCCTGGGTGTCCCTGGGGGTGCCCTGGCTGTCCCTGGAGTGCCCTGGCTGTCCCCTAGGTGTCCCTGGGGGTGCCCTGGCTGTCCCCTTGGTGTACCTGGGGGTGCCCTGGCTGTCCCCTAGGTGTCCCTGGGGGTGCCCTGGGTGTCCCTGGGGTGCCCTGGCTGTCCCCTAGGTGTCCCTGGGGGTGCCCAGGCTGTCCCCTAGGTGTCCCTGGAGGGGCCCTGGGTGTCCCTGGGGTGCCCTGGCTGTCCCTGGGGTGCCAGGGAGGTCCCCTACGTGTCCCTGGGGTGCCCTGGCTGTCCCGTCAGTGTCCATGAGGGTGCCCTGGGTGTCCCTGGCGTGCCCTGGCTGTCTCCTAGGTGTCCCTGGGGGTGCCCTGGCTGTCCTCTAGGTGTCCCTGGGGTGCCCTGGGTGTCCCTGGCGTGCCCTGCCTGTCCCCTAGGTGTTCCTGGGGGTGCCCTGGCTGTTCTCTAGGTGTCCCTTTGGGTTCCCTCCCTGTCCCTCGGGATGCCCTGGCTGTCCCCTAGGTGTCCCTGGGGGTGGCCTGGGTGTCCCTGGTGTGCCCTGGCTGTCCCCTAGGTGTCCCTGGGGGGGCCCTGGCTGTCCCCAAGGTGTCCCTGAGGGTGCCGTGGCTGTCCCTGGGGTGCCCTGGCTGTCCCCTAGGTGTCCCTGGGGGTGCCCTCGCTGTCCCTGGGGTGCCCTGGCTTTCCCCTAGGTGTCCCTGGGGGTCCCCTTGGTGTCCCTGAGGGTGTCCTGGCTGTCCCTAGGGTGCCCTGGCTGTGCCCTAGGTGTCCCTGGGGGTGCACTGGCTGTACCTTGGGTGCCCTGGCTGTCACCTAGGTGTCCCTGGGGGTGCCCTGGCTGTCCCTGGAGTGCCCTGGCTGTCCCCTAGGTGTCCCTGGGCGTGCCCTGGCTGTCCCTTAGGTGTCCCTGGGGGTGCCCTGGGTGTCCCTGTGGGGGCCCTGGCTGTCACCTAGGTGTCCCTGGGGGTGCCATGTCTGTGCCCTCGGTGTCCCTGAGGGTGCCCTGGCTGTCCGTAGGGTGCCCCGGCTGTGCCCTTGGTGTCCCTGGGGGTGCCCTGGCTGTCCCTCGGGTGCCCTGGCTGTCCCCTAGGTGTCCCTGGGGGTGCCCTGGGTGTCCCTGGGCTGCCCTGGCTGTCCCCAAGGTGTCCCTGGAGGTGCCCAGAGTGTCCCTGGGAGGTCCCTGGCTGTCCCTAGGGTACCCTGGCTGTCCCCTCGGTGTCCCTGGGGGTGCCCTGGGTGTCCCTGGGGTGCCCTGGCTGTCCCCTAGGTGTCCCTGGGGGTGCCCAGGGTGTCCCTGGGGTGCCCTGGCTGTCCCCTACGTGTCCCTGGGGGTGCCCTGGCTGTCCCCTAGGTGTCCCTGGGGGTGCCCTGGCTGTCCCCTAGGTTTCCCTGGGGGTGCCCTTGCTGTCCCCTCGGTGTCCCTGGGAGTGCCCTGCCTGTCCCCTAGGTGTTCCTGGGGGGGCCCTGGCTGTCCCCTAGGTGTCCCTGGGGGTGCCCTGGCTGTCTCCTAGGTGTCCCTGGGGGTGCCCTGGGTGTGCCTGGGGTGCCCTGCCTGTCCCCTAGGTGTCCCTGGGGGTGCCCTGGCTGTCCCCTAGGTGTCTCTGGGGGTGCCCTGGGTGTGCCTGGGGTGCCCTGGCTGTCCCCTAGGTGTCCCTGGGGGTGCCCAGGGTGTCCCTGGGGGTGCCCTTGCTGTCCCGTAGCTGTCCCTGGGGATGCCCTGGGTGTCCCTGGGGTGCGCTGGCTGTCCCCTAGGTGTCCCTGGGGGTGCCCTGGCTGTCCCCTAGGTTTCCCTGGGGGTGCCCTGGCTGTCCCCTCGGTGTCCCTGGGAGTGCCCTGCCTGTCCCCTAGGTGTTCCTGGGGGGGCCCTGGCTGTCCCCTAGGTGTCCCTGGGGGTGCCCTGGCTGTCCCCTAGGTGTCCCTGGGGGTGCCCTGGGTGTGCCTGGGGTGCCCTGCCTGTCCCCTAGGTGTCCCTGTGGGTGCCCTGGCTGTCCCCTAGGTGTCTCTGGGGGTGCCCTGGGTGTGCCTGGGGTGCCCTGGCTGTCCCCTAGGTGTCCCTGGGGGTGCCCAGGGTGTCCCTGGGGATGCCCTGGCTGTCCCCTAGGTGTCCCTGGGGGTGCCCTGGGTGTCCCTGGGGGTGCCCTGGCTGTCCCTGGAGTGCCCTGGCTGTCCCCTAGGTGTCCCTGGGGGTGCCCTGGCTGTCCCTTTGGTGTACCTGGGGGTGCCCTGGCTGTCCCCTAGGTGTCCCTGGGGGGTGCCCAGGGTGTCCCTGGGGGTGCCCTTGCTGTCCCGTAGCTGTCCCTGGGGGTGCCCTGGGTGTCCCTGGGGTGCCCTGGCTGTCCCCTAGGTGTCCCTGGGGGTGCCCTGGCTGTCCCCTTGGTGTACCTGGGGGTGCCCTGGCTGTCCCCTTTGTGTCCCTGGGGGTACCCTGGCTGTCCTTGGAATGCTCTGGCTGTCCCCTTGGTGTCCCTAGGGGTGCCCTGGGTGTCCCTTGGGTGCCCTGGGGGTCCTCTGCCTGTCCCCTAGGTGTCCCTGGGGGTGCCCTGCCTGTCCCCTAGGTGTCCCTGGGGGTGCCCTGGCTGTCCCCTCGGTGTCCCTGGGGGTGCCCTGCCTGTCCCCTAGGTGTCCCTGGGGGTGCCCTGCCTGTCCCCTAGGTTTCCCTGGGGGTGCCCTGGCTCTCCCCTCGGTGTCTCTGGGGGTGCCCTGCCTGTCCCCTAGGTGTTCCTGGGGGGGCCCTGGCTGTCCCCTAGGTGTCCCTGGGAGTGCCCTGCCTGTCCCCTCGGTGTCCCTGGGGGTGCCCAGGGTGTCCCTGGGGTGCCCTGGCTGTCCCCTACGTGTCCCTGGGGGTGCCCAGGGTGTCCCTGGGGGTGCCCTTGCTGTCCCGTAGCTGTCCCTGGGGATGCCCTGGGTGTCCCTGGGGTGCCCTGGCTGTCCCCTAGGTGTCCCTGGGGGTGCCCTGGCTGTCCCCTAGGTTTCCCTGGGGGTGCCCTGCCTGTCCCCTCGGTGTCCCTGGGAGTGCCCTGCTTGTCCCCTAGGTGTTCCTGGGGGGGCCCTGTCTGTCCACTAGGTGTCCCTGGGGGTGCCCTGGCTGTCCCCTAGGTGTCCCTGGGGGTGCCCTGGGTGTGCCTGGGGTGCCCTGCCTGTCCCCTAGGTGTCCCTGGGGGTGCCCTGGCTGTCCCCTAGGTGTCTCTGGGGGTGCCCTGGGTGTGCCTGGGGTGCCCTGGCTGTCCCCTAGGTGTCCCTGGGGGTGCCCAGGGTGTCCCTGGGGATGCCCTGGCTGTCCCCTGGCTGTCCCTGGAGTGCCCTGGCTGTCCCCTAGGTGTCCCTGGGGGGGCCCTGGCTGTCCCCTAGGTGTCCCTGGGGGTGCCCTGCCTGTCCCCTAGGTGTCCCTGGGGGTGCCCTGGCTGTCCTCTAGGTGTCCCTGGGGGTGCCCTGGGTGTCCCTGGGGATGCCCTGGCTGTCCCCTAGGTGTCCCTGGGGGTGCCCTGGGTGTGTCTGGGGGGGCCCTGGCTGTCCCCTAGGTGTCCCTGGGGGTGCCCTGGCTGTGCCCTCGGTTTCCCTGAGGGTGCCCTGGCTGTCCCTAGGGTGCCCCGGCTGTGCCCTTGGTGTCCCTGGGGGTGCCCTGGCTGTCCCTCGGGTGCCCTGGCTGTCCTCTAGGTGTCCCTCGGGGTGCCCTGGGTGTCCCTGGGCTGCCCTGGCTGTCCCGAAGGTGTCCCTGTGGGTGCCCAGAGTGTCCCTGGGAGGTCCCTGGCTGTCCCCTAGGGGTCTCTGGGGGTGCCCTGGCTGTTCCGTCAGTGTCCCTGGGGGTGCCCTGCCTGTCCCTTAGGTGTCCCTGGGGGTGCCCTGGCTGTCCCTAGGGTGCCCTGGCTGTGCCCTCGGTGTCTCTGGGGGTGCCCTGGGTGTCCCTGGGGGTGCCCTGGCTGTCCCTAGGGTGCCATGGCTGTCCCTAGGGTACCCTGGCTGTCCCCTCGGTGTCCCTGGGGGTGCCCTGGGTGACCCTGGGGTGCCCTGGCTGTCCCCTAGGTGTCCCTGGGGGTGCCCAGGCTGTCCCCTAGGTGTCCCTGGAGGGGCCCTGGGTGTCCCTGGGGTGCCCTGGCTGTCCCTGGGGTGCCAGGGAGGTCCCCTACGTGTCCCTGGGGTGCCCTGGCTGTCCCGTCAGTGTCCATGAGGGTGCCCTGGGTGTCCCTGGCGTGCCCTGGCTGTCTCCTAGGTGTCCCTGGGGGTGCCCTGGCTGTCCCCTCGGTGTCCCTGGGAGTGCCCTGCCTGTCCCCTAGGTGTTCCTGGGGGTGCCCTGGCTGTTCTCTAGGTGTCCCTTTGGGTGCCCTCCCTGTCCCTCGGGATGCCCTGCCTGTCCCCTAGGTGTCCCTGGGGGTGGCCTGGGTGTCCCTGGTGTGCCCTGGCTGTCCCCTAGGTGTCCCTGGGGGGGCCCTGGCTGTCCCCAAGGTGTCCCTGAGGGTGCCGTGGCTGTCCCTGGGGTGCCCTGGCTGTCCCCTAGGTGTCCATGGGGGTGCCCTTGCTGTCCCTGGGGTGCCCTGGCTGACCCCTAGATGTCCCTGGAGGTCCCCTAGGTGTCCCTGGGGGTGCCAACAGTGTCCCTCCGAGTGCCCTGGCTGTCCCCTAGGGGTCTCTGGGGGTGCCCCGGCTGTCTCCTAGGTGTCCCTGGGGCGCCCTGGCTGTCCCTAGGGTGCACTGCCTGTCCCCTAGGTGTCCCTGGGGGTGCCCTGGCTGTCCTCTAGGTGTCCCTGGGGGTGCCCTGGGTGTCCCCTGGGGTGCCCTGGCTGTCCCCTAGGTGTCCCTGGGGTGCCCTGGCTGTCCCCTAGGTGTCCCTGGGGGTGCCCCTGGCTGTCCCCTTGGTGTCCCTGGGGGTGCCCTGGCTGTCCCTAGGGTGTCCTGGCTGTCCCCTAGGTGTCCCTGGGGGTGCCCTGGCTGTCTCCTAGGTGTCCCTGGGAGTTCCCTGTCTGTCCCCCTAGGTGTCCCCTGGGGGTGCCCTGGCTGTCCCTAGGGTGCCCTGGCTGTCCCCTAGGTGTCCCTGGGGTGCCCTGGGTGTGCCTGGGGTGCCCTGGCTGTCCCTAGGTGTCCCTGGGGGTGCCCAGGGTGTCCCTGGGGGTGCCCTTGCTGTCCCGTAGCTGTCCCTGGGGGTGCCCTGGCTGTCCCCTGGGGTGCCCTGGGTGTCCCTTGGGTGCCCTGGGGGTGCCCTGCCTGTCCCCTAGGTGTCCCTGGGGGTGCCCTGGCTGTCCCCTCGGTGTCCCTGGGGGTGCCCTGCCTGTCCCCTAGGTGTCCCTGGGGGTGCCCTGCCTGTCCCCTAGGTGTCCCTGGGGGTGCCCTGGCTCTCCCCTCGGTGTCCCTGGGGGTGCCCTGCCTGTCCCCTAGGTGTCCCTGGGGGTGCCCTGGCTGTCCCCCAGGTGTCCCTGGGGGTGCCCTGGGTGTCCCTGGGGTGCCCTGGCTGTCCCCTAGGTGTCCCTGGGGTGCCCAGGGTGTCCCTGGGGGTGCCCTGGGTGTCCCTGGGGTGCCCTGGCAGTCCCTGGAGTGCCCTGGCTGTCCCCTAGGTGTCCCTGGGGGGGCCCTGGCTGTCCCCTAGGTGTCCCTGGGGGTGCCCTGCCTGTCCCCTAGGTGTCCCTGGGGGTGCCCTGGCTGTCCCTAGGGTGCCATGGCTGTCCCTAGGGTACCCTGGCTGTCCCCTCGGTGTCCCTGGGGGTGCCCTGGTTGTCCCTGTGGCGCCCTGCCTGTCCCCTAGGTGTCCCTGGGGGTGCTCTGGATGTCCCCTTGGTGTCCCTGGGGTGCCCTGGCTGTGCCCTAGGTGTCCCTGGGGGTGCCCTGGCTGTCCCTAGGGTGCCCTGCCTGTCCCCTAGGTGTCCTTGGGGGTGCCCTGCCTGTCCCCTAGGTGTCCCTGGGGGCGCCTTGGCTGTCTCTAGGGTGCCCTGGCTGTGCCCTTGGTGTCCCTGGGGGTGCCCACGCTGTCCCCTAGTGTCCCTGGGGGCGCCCTGGCTGTCCCTAGGGTGTCCTGCCTGTCCCCTAGGTGTCCCTGGGGGTGCCCTGGGCTGTCCTCTAGGTGTCCCTGGGGGTGCCCTGGGTGTCCCTGGGGATTGCCTGGCTGTCCCCTAGGTGTCCTGGGGGTGCCCTGGGTGTCCCTAGGGGGGCCCTGGCTGTGCCCTCGGTGTCCCTGGGGGTGCCCTGGCTGTCCCTAGGGTGCCCTGGCTGTGCCCTTGGTGTCCCTGGAGTGCCCTGGCTGTCTCCTAGGTGTCCCTGGGAGTGCCCTGCCTGTCCCCTAGGTGACCCTGGGGGTGCCCTGGGGTGTCCCTAGGTTGCCCTTGCTGTGCCCTCGGTGTCCCTGGGGGTGCCACTGGCTGTCCTCTAGGTGTCCCTGTGGGTGCCCTCCCTGTCCCTCGGGGTGCCCTGGCTGTCCCCTAGGTGTCCCTGGGGGTGCCCAGGGTGTCCCTGGGGATGCCCTGGCTGTCCCCTAGGAGTCTCTGGGGGGTGCCCTGCCTGTCCCCTAGGTGTCCCTGGGGGTGCCCTGGCTGTGCCCTAGGTGTCCCTGAGGGGTGCCCTGGGTGTCCCTGTGGTGCCCTGGCTGTCCCCTCGGTGTCCCTGGGGGTGCCCTGGCTGTCCCCTTGGTGTCCCTGGGGGTACCCTGCTGTCCCCTTTGTGTCCCTGGGGGTACCCTGGCTGGTCCTTGGGGTGCTCTGGCTGTCCCCTTGGTTCCCTAGGGGTGCCCTGGGTGTCCCCTGGAGTGCACTGGGGGTCCTCTGCCTGTCCCCTAGGTGTCCCTGGGGGTGCCCGACCTGTCCCCTAGGTGTCCCTGGGGGTGCCCTGGCTGTCCCCTCGGTGTCCCTGGGGGTGCCCTGCCTGTCCCCTAGGTATTCCTGGGGGGCCCTGGCTGTCCACTAGGTGTCCCTGGGGTGCCCTGCCGGTCCCCTTGGTGTCCCTGGGGTGCCCTGGCTGTCCCCTAGGTGTCCCTGGGGTGCCCTGGGTGTCCCTGGGGGTGCCCTGGTTGTCCCTGGAGTGCCCTGGCTGTCCCCTTGGTGTCCCTGGGGGGGCCCTGGCTGTCCCCTAGGTGTCCCTGGGGGTGCCCTGGCTGTCCTCTAGGTGTCCCTGGGGGTGCCCTGGGTGTCCCTGGGATGCCCTGGCTGTCCCCTAGGTGTCCCCTGGGGGTGTCCTGGTTGTCCCTGGGGTTGCCCTGGCTGTCCCCTAGGTGTCCCTGGGGGTGACCTGGGTGTCCCTGGAGTGCCCTGGCTGTCCCCTAGGTGTCACTGGCGGTGCCCTGGCTGTGCCCTTGGTGTCCCTGGTGGTGCCCTGGCTGTCCCTCGGGTGCCCTGGCTGTCCCCTAGGTGTCCCTGGGGGTGCCCTGGGTGTCCCTGGGCTGCCCTGGCTGTCCCCAAGGTGTCCCTGTGGGTGCCCAGAGTGTCCCTGGGAGTGCCCGGGCTGTGCCCTCGGTGTCCCTGGGGGTGCCCTGGGTGTCCCTGGGGTGCCCAGAATGTCCCTGGGAGGTCCCTGGCTGTCCCCTAGGGGTCTCTGGGGGTGCCCTGGCTGTCCCGTCAGTGTCCCTGGGGGTGCCCTGCCTGTCCCCTAGGTGTCCCTGGGGGTGCCCTGCCTGTCCCTTAGGTGTCCCTGGGGGTGCCGTGGCTGTCCCTAGGGTGCCATGGCTGTCCCTAGGGTACCCTGGCTGTCCCCTCGGTGTCCCTGGGGGTGCCCTGGGTGTCCCTGGGGTGCCCCTGGCTGTCCCCTAGGTGGCCCTGGGGGTGCCCTCGCTGTCCCTGGGGGTGCCCAGGGTGTCCCTGGGGGGTGCCCTTGCTGTCTCCTAGGTGTCCCTAGGGGTGCCCTGGCTGTCCCTGGGGTGCTCTGGATGTCCCCTTGGTGTCCCTGGGGTGCCCTGGCTGTCCCCTTGCTGTCCCTGAGGGTGCCCTGGCTGTCCCTAGGGTGCCCTGGCTGTGCCCTAGGTGTCCCTGGGGGTGCCCTGGCTGTCCCTAGGGTGCCCTGGCTGTCACCTAGGTGTCCCTGGGGGTGGGCTGGTGTCCCTCGGGGTGCCCTAGCTGTCCCTAGGTGTCCCTGGGGGTGCCCAGGCTGTCCCTGGAGTGCACTGGCTGTCCCCTTGGTGTGCCTGGGCGCGCCCTGGCTGTCCCCTAGGTGTCCTTGGGGGTGCCATGCCTGTCCCCTAGGTGTCCCTGGGGGGCGCCCTGGCTGCCCCTAGGGTGCCCTGCCTGTCCCTAGGTGTCCCTGGGGGTGCCCTGGGTGTCCCTGGGGGGGCCTGGCTGTGCCCTTGGTGTTCCTGGGGGTGCCCTGGCTTTCCCTAGGGTGCCCTGGCTGTGCCCTTGGTGTCCCTGGGGGTGCCCTGGCAGTCCCTGGAGTGCCCTGGCTGTCCCCTAGGTGTCCCTGCGGGGGCCCTGGCTGTCCCCTAGGTGTCCCTGGGGGTGCCCTGGGTTTCCCCTAGGTGTCCCTGCCTCGCTCGTATCCTCGACTCCGCCTCCGGCGCCATGGTGACTCCCCTCCAGTCTGGACCAGTGTGGCCTCACCCCCTCCCTGGGGCCATCCGACCCATCCCAGTATAGACCAGTAAGGCACCGAGTGGCCACCATGGACCCCCCACACGCCCTGCCAGTTCATCCAGTTCATCCCAGTCCACTCTTCGTCCATCCCAGGTTTCTCTGGTCACCCTCCCAGTGCTCTCAGTCCATCCCAGTCCCGCAGGTGTTGGTGCTTGGGGCTTGATGAGCTGGTGCCTGTCCCGCAACGTGGAGCGGCTCAAACGGGACCTCAGGGTGAGGGGGGCGCGGATTTGGGGGGATCCTGGGGGTCCTGAGTTGTCGTGGAGGGGTTTTTGGTTGTGGGGGTCTGGGGGGAGTCCTGGGGGCTGCTTTGGGTGCTTTGGGGGGGTATTCGGGAGGTTTGGGCGGCCCATTTGAGGCATCAAAGAACCTGAGGGAGGGTTTTGATAGCTCCTGAGGTGGAGGCGGCCGTGGGGGTGAGCTGGCTGTCCAGGGGGTTCCTGGCTGTCCCTCGATGTCCCTGGGGTGCCCTGGCTGTCACTTAGGTGTCCCTCGGGGTGCCCTGGCTGTCCCTAGGGTGCCCTGGCTGTCCCCTAGGTGTCCCTGAGGGTGCCCTGACTGTCCCTAGGGTGTCCCTGGGGGTGCCCCGGGTGTCCCTGGGGTGCCCTGGGGGTACCCTGGCTGTCCCTGGAGGTGCCCTGCCTGTCCCCTAGGTGTCCCTGGGGGTGCCCTGGCTGTACCCGAGCTGTCCCTGGGGTGCCCTGACTGTCCCCTAGGTGTCCCTGGGGGTGCCCTGGGTGTCCCTGGGGTGCCCTGGGGGTACCCTGGCTGACCCTGGAGGTGCCCTGCCTGTCCCCTAGGTGTATCTGGGGTGCCCTGGCTGTCTCGTCAGTGTCCCTGGGGGTGCCCTGGCTGTCCCCTAGGTGTCCCTTGGGTGCCCTGGCTGTCCGTAGGATGCCCTGGCTGTCCCTAGGTGTCCCTGGGGGTGCCCTGGGTGTCCCTGGCGGTGCCCTGGCTGTCCCCAAGGTGTCCCTGTGGGTGCCCAGAGTGTCCCTGGGAGTGCCCTGCCTGTCCCTAGGTGTCCCTGGGGGTGCCCTGGGTGTCCCTGCGAGTGCCCTGCCTGTCCCCTAGGTGTCCCTGGGGGTGCCCTGGGTGTCCCTGAGAGGGCCCTGACTGTCCCCTAGGTGTCCCTGGGGTGCCCTGCCTGTCCCCTAGGTGTCCCTGGGGGTGCCCTGGCTGTCCCTAGGGTGCCCTGGCTGTGCCCTTGGTGTCCCTGGGGGTGCCCTGGCTGTCCCTAGGGTGCCCTGTCTGTCCCCTAGTGTCCCTGGGGGTGCCCTGGGTGTCCCTCGGGATGCCCTGGCTGTCCCCTAGGTGTCCCCTGGGGGTGCCCTGGCTGTCTTTACGGTGCCCTGGCTGTCCCCTAGGTGTCTCTGGGGTGCCCTGCGTGTCCCTGGGGTGCCCTGGCTGTCCCCTAGGTGTTTCTGGGGGTGCCCTGGGTGTCCCTGGGGGTGCCCTGGCTGTCCCCAAGGTGTCCCCTTTGGGTGCCCAGAGTGTCCCTGGGAGTGCCCTGCCTGTCCCCTAGGTGTCCCTGGGGGGGCCCTGGGTGTCCCTGGGTTGCTCTGGATGTCCCCTAGGTGTCCCTGGGGTGCCCCTGGTGTCCCTCGGGGTTCCCTGGCTGTCCCGTACGTGTCCCTGGGGGTGCCCTGGAGGTCCCCTATGTATCCCTGGGGGTGCCCTCGCTGTCCCTGGGGTGCCCTGGCTGTCCCCTAGGTGTCCCTGGGGGTCCCCTTGGTGTCCCTGGGGGTGCCCAGGGTGTCCCTTAGGTGTCCCTGGGGGTGCCCTTGCTGTACCCGAGCTGTCCCTGGGGGTACCCTGGCTGACCCTGGGTTGCTCTGGATGTCCCCTAGGTGTCCCTGGGGTGCCCTCCGTGTCCCCTAGGTGTCTCTGGGGTGCCCTGGCTGTCCCTAGGGTGCCCAGGCTGTGCCCTCAGTGTCTCTGGGGGGTCCCCTGCCTGTCCCCTAGGTGTCCTTGGGGGTGCCCTGGCTGTCCCTAGGGTGCCCTGGCTGTCCCCTCAGTGTCCCTGGGGGTGGCCTGCCTGTCCCCTAGGTGTCCTTCGGGGTGCCCTGGCTGTGTCCTCTGTGTCCCTGGGGGGTGCCCTGGCTGTCCTTAGGGTGCCCCTGGCTGTCCCCTAGGTGTCCCTGGGGGTGCCCTGGGTGTGCCTGGGGCGCCCTGCCTGTCACCTAGGTGTCCGTGGGGGTGCCCTGGTTGTCCCTGGGGATGCCCTGTCTGTCCCCTAGGTGTCCCTGGGGGTGCCCTGGGTGTCCCTGGGGGGCCCTGGCTGTCACCTAGGGGTCTCTGGGGGTGCCCTGCCTGTCCCCTAGGTGTCCCTGGGGGTGCCCTGGCTGTCCCTAGGGGTGCCCTGGCTGTGCCCTTGGTGTCCCTGGGGGTGCCCTGGCTGTCCCTAGGGTGCCCTGTCTGTCCCCTAGGTGTCCCTGGGGGTGCCGTGGCTGTCCCTAGCGTGCCCTGCTGTGCCCACGGTGTATCTGGGGGTGCCCTGGCTGTCCCCTAGGTGTCCCTGGGTGTGCCCTGGATGTGCCTGGGGTGCCCTGGCTGTCCCCTAGGTGTCCCTGGGGGTGCCCTGGGTGTCCCTCGGGATGCCCTGGCTGTCGCCTAGGTGTCCCTGGGGGTGCCCTGGGTGTCCCTGGGGCGCCCTGGCTTTCCCCTTGGTGTCCGTGGGGTGCCCTGGCTATCCCCTAGGTGTCCCTGGGGGTGCCCTGGCTGTCCCTGGGGTGCCATGGCTGTCCCCAAGGTGTCCCTGTGGGTGCCCAGAGTGTCCCTGGGAGTGCCTTAGCTGTCCCCTAGGGGTCTCTCGGGGTGCCCTGGCTGTCCCCTTGGTGTCCCTGGGGGTGCCCTGGCTGTGCCCTCGGTGTCCCAGAGGGTGCCCTGGCTGTCCCTAGGGTGCCCTGGCTGTGCCCTAGGTGTCCCTGGCGATGCGCTGGCTGTCCCTCGGGTGCCCTGGCTGTCCCCTAGGTGTCCCTGGGGTGCCCTGGGCTGTCTCTGGTGTGCCCTGAATGTGCCCTAGGTGTCCCTGGGGGTGCCCTGGCGGTCCCCTCGGTGTCCCTTGGGTGCTCTGGCTGTCCCCTTGGTGTCCCTGGGGTGCCCTGGCTGTCCCCTAGCTGTCCCTGGGGGTGCCCTAGCTGTCACCTAGGTGTCCCTGGGGGTGTCCTGGCTGTCCCCTAGGTGTCCCCTGTGGGTGCCCTTGCTGTCCCTAGGGTGCCCTGGCTGTGCCCTAGGTGTCCCTGGGGGTGCACAGGGTGTCACTGGGGTTCCCTGGCTGTCCCGTACGTGTCCCTGGGGTTCCCTGGAGGTCCCCTAGGTATCCCTGGGGGTGCCCTGGCTGTCCCCTAGGGTGTCCCTGGGGGTGCCCTGGCTGTCCCTGGGGCGCACTTGGGGTGCCCTAGGTGTCCCTGGGGGTGCCCTGGCTGTCCCTGGAGTGCCCTGGCTGTCCCGTCGGTGTCCCTGGGGGTGCCCTGATTGTCCCTGAGGCGCCCAGGGGGTGCCCTGGCTGTCCCCTAGGTGTCCCTGGGGGAGCCCTGGCTGTCCCCCTTCGTGTCTTGGGGGTGCCCTGGCTGTCCCTAGGGTGCCCTGGCTGTCCCCAAGTGTCCCTGGGGTTGCCCAGGGTGTCCCTGGGGGTGCCCTTGCTGTCCCGTAGGTGGCCCTGGGGGGTGCCCTGGCTGTCCCCTAGGTGTCCCTGGGGTTGCCCAGGGTGTCCCTGGGGGTGCCCTTGCTGTCCCGTAGGTGGCCCTGGGGGTGCCCTGGCTGTCCGCTTGGTGTCCCTGGGGTGCCCCTGGCTGGCCCCTAGGTGTCCCTGGGGGTGCCCCTGGCTGTCCTTGGGGTGCTCTGGCTGTCCCCTTGGTGTCCCCTGGGGGTGCCCTGGCTGTCCCTGGGGTGCCATGGCTGTCCTCTACGTGTCCCTGGGGATGCCCTGGGTGTCCCTGGTGTGCCCTGGCTGTCCCCTCGGTGTCCCTGGGGGTGCCCTGGCTGTCCCCTAGGTGTCCCTGGGGGTGCCCTGGCTGTCCCCCAAGGTTTCCCTGGGGGTGCCCTGCCTGTCCCCTAGGTGTCCCTGGGGGTGCCCTGCCTGTCCCCTAGGTGTCCCTGGGGGTGCCCTGGCTTTCCCCTCGGTGTCCCTGGGCGTGCCCTGGCTGTCTTTAGGGTTCCCTGGCTGTCCCCTAGGTGTCCCTGGGGGTGCCCTAGGTGTCCCCTGGGGGTGCCCTGGCTGTCCCTAGGGTGCCCTGGCTGTCCCCTAGGTGTCCCTGGGGGGCCCTGGGTGTCCCTGGGGTGCCCTGGCTGTCCCCAAGGTGTCCCTGTGGGTGCCCAGAGTGTCCCTGGGAGTGCCCTGGCTGTCCCCTAGGGGTCTCTCGGGGTGCTCTGGCTGTCCCGTCAGTGTCCCCTGGGGGTGGCCCGCCTGTCCCCTAGGTTTCCCTGGGGGTGCCCTGGGTGTCCCTGGGGTGCCCTGGCTGTCCCCTTGGTGTCCCTGGGGGTGCTCTGCCTGTCCCCTAGGTGTCCCTGGGGGCACCCTGGCTGTTCTCTAGGTGTCCCTGGGGGTGCCCTGGGTGTCCCTGGGGGGGACCTGGCTGTCCCCTTGTTGTCCCTGGGGGTGCCCTGGCTGTGCCCTCGGTGTCCCAGAGGGTGCCCTGGCTGTCCCTAGGGTGCCATGGCTGTGCCCTAGGTGTCCCCTGGCGATGCCCTGGCTGTCCCTCGGGTGCCCTGGCTGTCCCCTAGGTGTCTCTCGGGGTGCCCTGGCTGTCTCTGGTGTGCCCTGAATGTCCCCTAGGTGTCCCTGGGGGTGCCCTGGCGGTCCCCTTGGTGTCCCTGGGGGTGCCCTGGCTGTCCCCTAGCTGTCCCTGGGGGTGCCCTAGCTGTCCCCCTAGGTGTCCCCTGGGGGTGCCCTGGCTGTCCCTAGGGTGCCCTGTCTGTCCCCTAGGTGTCCCTGAGGGTGCCCTGGTGTCCCTAGGGGTGCCCTGGCTGTCCCCTTGGTGGCCCTGGGGGTGCCCTGGGTGTCCCCTGGGGGTGCCCTGGAGGTCCCCTAGGTGTCCCTGGGGGTGCCCTGGTTGTCCCTGGGGTGCCCTGCCTGTCCCCAAGGTGTCCCTGGGGGTGCCCTGCCTGTCCTCACGGTGTCCCCTGGGGGGTGCCCTGGCTGTCCCTAGGGTGCCCTGGCTGTCCCCTAGGTGTCCCTGGGGGGGCCCTGGATGTCCCTGGGGGTGCCCTGGCTGTCCCCTAGGTATACCTGGGGGTGCCCTGGCTGACCCTGGATTGCCCTGGCTGTCCCCTAGGTGTCCCTGGGGGTGCCCTGGCTGTCCCTAGGGTGCCCTGGGGGTGCCCTAGGTGTCCCTGGGGGTGCCCTGGCTTTCCCTGGAGTGCCCTGGCTGTCCCCTCGGTGTCCCTGGGGGTGCCCTGATTGTCCCTGGGGTGCCAAGGGGGTGCCCTGGCTGTCCCCAAGGTGTCCCTGGGGGTGCCCAGGTGTCCCTGGGGGGGCCCTGCCTGTCCCCTTGGCGTCCCTGGGGGTGCCCTGGCTGTGCCCCTCGTGTCCCTGAGGGTGCCCTGGCTGTCCGTCGGGTGCCCTGGCTGTCCCCCTAGGTGTCCCTGGGGGTGCCCTGGCTGTCTCTGGTGTGCCCTGAATGTCCCCTAGCTGTCCCTGGGGGTGCCCTGGCTGTCCCGTAGGTGTCCCTGGGGGTGCCCTGGGTGTCCCTGGGGGGGCCCTGGCTGTCCCCTTGGTGTCCCTGGGGGTGCCTGGCTGTCCCCAACATGTCCCTGAGGGTGCCCTGGCTGTCCCCTAGGTGTGTCCCTGGGGGTGCCCTGGAGGTCCCCTAGGTGTTCCTGGGGGTGCCCTGGGTGTCCCCTAGGTGTCCCTGGGGGTGCCCGGGCTGTCCTTGGGGTGCTCTGGCTGTGCCCTAGGTGTCCCTGGGGGTACCCTGGCTGTCCCCTTGGTGTCCCTGTGGGTGCCCTGAGTGTCCCTGGGGGCGCCCTGCCTGTCCCCTAGGTGTCCCTGGTGGTGCCCTGGCTTTCCCTGGGGTGCCCTGGCTGTCCCCTCGGTTTCGCTGCGGGTGCCCTGGCGGTCCCTGGGGTGCTCTGGCTGTCCCCTAGGTGTCCCTGGGAGTGCCCTGGCTGTCCACTTGGTGTCCCTGGGGGGTGTCCTGGCTGTCCCTAGGGTGCCCTGGCTGTGCCCTCGGTGTCCCTTGGGTGCCCCTGGGGGTGCCCTGGCTGTCCCTGCGGTGCCCTGCCTGTCCCCTAGGTGTCCCTGGTGGTGCCCTGGCTGTCCCTGGGGTGCCCTGCCTGTCCCCTAGGTGTCCCTGGGGGTGCCCTGGTGTCCCTGGGGTGCCCTGGCTGTCCCCTTGGTGTCCCTGGGTGGGCCTGGCTGTCCCCCAGGTGTCCCTGGGGGTGCCCTGGCTGTCCCCTACGTGTCCCTGGGGGTGCCCTGCCTGTCCCCTAGGTGTCCCTGGCGCTGCCTTGGTGTCCCTGGGGTGCCCTGGCTGTGCCCTAGGTGACCCTGGGGGTGTCCTGGCTGTCCCCTAGGTGTCCCTGGGAGTTCCCTGGGTGTCCCCCTAGGTTTCCCTGGGGGTGCCGTGGCTGTCCCTGGGGGTGCCCTGCCTGTCCCCTAGGTGTCCCTGGGGGTGCCCTGGCTGTCCTGGGGGTGCCCAGGCATTCCCCTAGGTGTCCCTGGTGGTTCCCAGGGTGTCCCTGGGAGTGTCCTGGCTGTCCCATAGGTGTCCCTGGTGGTGCCCTGGAGGTCCACTAGGTGTCCCTGAGGGTGCCTTGGGTGTCCCTGGCGTGCCCTGGCTGTCCCCTAGGTGTCCCTGGTGGTGCCCTGGAGGTCCCACTAGGTGTCCCTGAGGGTGCCTTGGGAGTCCCTGGCGTGCCCTGGCTGTCCCCTAGGTGTCCCTGGGGGGGCCCCTGGCTGTCCTCAAGGTGTCCCTGGGGGTGCCCTGCCTGTCCTCTAATTTCCCTGTGGGTGCTCTGGGTTTCCCTGG